>NC_045447.1:93533710-93630621 GCF_002776525.5 Piliocolobus tephrosceles | reverse complement strand
GCTGAGGCGGGTGGATCACTTGAAGCCGGGAGTTAGAGACCAACCTGGCCAACATGGTGAAAGCCCATCTCCACTGGAAAAAAAAAATACAAAAATTAGTCAGGTGTGGTGGTGCACACCTGCAACCCCACCTACTGAGGAGGCTCAGGCACACACAAGAATCGCTTGAACCCAGGAGGCAGAGGTTGCAGATCACACCACTGCACTCCAGCCTCGGCAATAAAGTGCGACTCTGTTTCAAAAACAAAAATCCTTTCATGGAAATTTTATCAATTTCAATTTTCATTTACAATATATGAGAATTGAGAATGTCTGTTGTCCACTCTTCCCTAACACTGGATTAAAAATAATTGTTGTGGCTACTTTGATAGGTGAAAAATGCTATCTTGAATTTGTACTCATTCAGTTATAAATTCTAACAACAATTTTCATCTTTGCTGAATAGTCCAGTTGTGTCATTTGGCACATTTTACTATTAGTCTGTAAAAGTCACTTATACATAAAAATATTAAAACTTTGCTTGTCATATATGCTGCAAATATTTCATGCAGTTTTGTTATCTGCATGGTTGCTGTGCTCTTCTACATAACAGTCCATTGAAGGTCAAATAAAGAACTATAATTTCCATACCTTTTTCCAGAAATATTACTACAGTTGCTTTCTTAGTGAATTCTCCAGACCAATAATACCCAGTGATTCTTAAGTATCATTGAATCATCTGAATATAATCAGAACATAATCAACATTTTCAAGTTTTCTTAACTATTCAAAACCTTAGATTTTATTTAACTTTCCACCCTGCCAGGGAAAAATGTTGCAGCTGTCCTTAAAGAGCTGACCATTTTTGCTTGGAGGAAAAGCTCAAGTACTATTAACAGCTCTGCTCAATCTTGACATCTTGGTATCTCTCCATCTTGTCAACTTTTCTTCCTTCTTTCTGACAGGTCAATTTCCCTGGTCCTTTCTTTTCTCCACTATAACTTAAGTCTTCTTCGTATAGTTTACTCCTTAGATGTTAAAAAATCTGGCCGGGCACAGTGGCTCACGTCTGTCCTCCCAGTACATTGGGAGGCCAAAGCAGGCAGATCAGTTGAGCCCAAGAGTTCAAGACCAGCCTGGGGAACATGGCAAAATCCTGTCTCTACAAAAAATACAAAAATTAGCCCGGTGTAGTGGTGCACACTTATAGTCCTAACTGCTTGGGAGGCTGAGGTGAGAGGCTTGATTGAGCCCAGGAGGTCAAGGCTGCAGTGAGCTGAGATTGCACCATTGCACTCCAGCTTGGGTGACAGAGTGAGACCCTGTCTCAAAAAAACACAAAAAACAAAAAACGATGTAATCAGTCCCAAGAAGTTACAGTTACAAGACTACTAAAGTAACAGAAAAACAAAAATCTAAAATTTCTGCGTATGGCTAGAAATGATTTTAAGTGACCCTGAAAGCCATTGTCTGTTTAGTAACAACTTGGAGGGAGATCAGAACCAAACCTGTGATGAAAAGAGCCCTAGATGATGGATTTCTCTTTCAGTGTTGGGGAAAAAATGTCAACTAGACCTGAATTACAGGTAACCTGTGTATTAGTTATCTATGGCTGTAAAACAAATTACCTCAACACTTACTGACTTAAAACAGCAAAAATTATCTCACAGTTACTGTGAGGCAGAAATCCAGGAACAGTTTAGCCAGGTGGTTGTGGCTCAGGGTTTCCAATGAACGTGCAGTGTGTGAGCTGGGGCTGGAGGCTCCACTTCCAAGCTCACCCACAGGGCAGTTGGCCAAGCCCAGGCTCCTCATCACAGGAGACTCTCCCCAGATGCTCACAACATGGCAGGTGGCTTCCCCAGAGTGAGTGACAGGAGGGGTAAGAAAGAGACAGCAAAGCCGAAACTGCAGTGTCTTTTATAATCTGGTATAACCTAATACGCCAGAACTTTTGCCACATCCCACTGGTGACACAGCTCAATCCTGGTACAATGGAGGAGGGCTCACACAGAGGTAAGTCCTGAGGCAGAGTCTGTAGCAGCCATCTTTTTTTTTTTTCTTTTGAGACTGAGTTTTGCTCTTGTTGCCCATGCTAGAGTGCAGTAGCCTGACTGCAGCTCACTGCAATCTCCGCCTCCTGGGTTCAAGTGATTCTGCTGCCTCAGCCTCCCAAGTAGCTGGGATTACAGATGCTCACCACCACGCCCAGCTAATTTTTGTATTTTTAGTAGAGATGGGGTTTCGCCATGTTGGCCAGGCTGGTCTCAAACTCCTGACCTCAGGTTATTCAGCCGCCTTGGCCTCCCAAAATGCTAGGATTATAGGCATGAGCCACCGCACCCGGCCTAGCAGCCATCTTATAGGCTGGCGACTACAGCCAGTGGACCACTTATTTTCGCTCTGTTTTCTCTTCTCTTAGATCTGCCTATCTTAATTCTCGGGATTCTGTCCAGGCCTTTCCTCCCCTCACTACATACTGTGAGGCCATCTCCTTCATCCTCACAGCAGTATTGCTGTGGAGATACTGACAACTATCACCTCTGCCTAGACGTTCTTCTCATGGCTCTGGACTTATGCTTTCACTTTCCTCCGATGCCGTTCATGTATATGTCTCATGGTAAATGCCATTCCCCATCCCTCACTTATCTCAGAGGATGACACTGCCAGCCACTCAACTGCCCAAGCCAGACACCTGGACCTAATGCTTCACTTTAACACGGGTGGTCATACACATCTGATGGTTTGTGTATTTACTTAGACATTAAAATATGGTCTTTCTTAGAAAGCATTGCAGTAAAAACAGAATTTGCCTTTTAAAAAGTTTATCTGCCCACAATCTGCATTGTAAAAAGTTGTGCAACTTTTCTAACCAATCTGCTTGATCATTATCACATTTTATATGACAACTTTTATACATATTAGTCAAGTAACAGTTCCAAGAACAAATATTCACTAAGAATTCAGTCTTAGCTTGAGAGGAATGAATCGAGGGAAGACTTCACGTTTAGTACTGCCTCTGTGCCCGCCACTGGCATCGCATGCGATTGTTATGTCCAAAGCAAGGATGGAGGGAGCAAGGGGTCAACTTTCCATTCTGACATCAGTCATACCTCCCTGGACAGTGGAGGTTTCAGGAAAGATTTTTCAGGAACTACAGATGAATAGGATTATAGTTTTGCAACGTCCCGAAAAGATGATCTCACTTAAAACACTCATAGCTGCCCAATGCTCCTCTAGGGAGCCAATTATGCACTCATCTAAATAGCTATGAATCCTGCAGTGGCTCTGGCAGCCCTTGTTTTTCACAGGAAAGCAATTCAGACAGTAACTTAACTGGTCCAAGTTCTGTGATGAGATCTTAATTAAAACTCTACAGTCATCTCTCCGAATTCCCTAAGTTCTTGGCAATGGGGAGAGAGTCAGCCTTCTTTAATACAGGTATGTGACACTGAGCCCTCAGGCCACATAATCAGACGGCCGTCAGACTTGAGCAACAGTTTAAAATGCCTTTGTGCACCCAGAATTGTGGCAGTCAAGATTTCAAGCAACCTGTGTCCTTTGCCTTGAAGCCCATCAATCTAGCCTGTTGAACAGGGCCTCCTGTTATCTTAGTGTGATTTTAACATGACTGTAAACAATTGTTTAACCACCATGGTTGGGCCTTTATGAGCTCATGAATCAAAACACACAAAAGTAATCAAGGAAATGCTTCCCTTATGACCCATCTATCATACAAGAATGTTGTACATACTACAAAGTACTTATTTTTAAGGACAAAAACAAAAACAAAAACAAAAACAAAAAAACAAAAAAGGAAAGAAACTAAGCCAGAACCAAATGCACTATTTTCTAAAAAGAAAAAAAAAGAAAAAAAAATTAACACAAAAAGTTGTGCATATTATAAAAAGCTAACTACATTTCATTGAGGATTTTCACATCGATGTTCATCAGGGATATTGGCCTCAAATGTTCTTTTTTTGTTATGTCTCTGCCAGGCTTTGGTATCAGGATGATGCTGGCCTCGTAAAATGAGTTAGGGAGGATTTCCTCTTTTTCTATCGTTTGGAATAGTTTCAGAAGGAATGGAACCAGCTCCTCTTTGTACCTCTGGTAGAATTCAGCTGTGAATCCATCTGGTCCTGGGTGTTTTTGTTTGTTTGGTAGGCTATTTATTACTGCCTCAATTTCAGAACTTGTTATTGGTCTATTCAGGGATTCGACTTCTTCCTGGTTTGTCTTGGGAGGATGTACGTTTCCAGGAGTTTATCCATTTCTTCTGGATTTTCTGTTTTTTTTTTGTGTAGAGGTGTTTATATTATTCTCTGATGGTAGTTTGTATTTCTGTGGGATCGGTGATGATATCCCCTTTATCATTTTTCATTGTGTCTGTCTGATTCTTCTGTCTTTTCTTCTTTATTAGTCTGGCTAGCAGTCTATTTTTTTGATCTTTTCAAAAGAACCACCTCCTGGATTCATTGCTTTTTTGAAGGGTTTTTTTTTTTTTTTTTTTTTTTTTTTTTTTTTTTTTTTTTTTTTTTTGCGTTTCTATCTCCTTCAGTTCTGCTCTGATCTTAGTTATTTCTTGTCTTCTGCTAGCTTTTGAATTTGTTTGCTCTTGCGGCTCTAGTTCTTTTAAGTATGATGTTATGGTGTCGATTTTAGATCTTTGCTGCTTTCTCCTGTGGGCATTTAGTGCTATACATTTCCCTTCAAACGCTGCTTTAGCTGTGTCCCCAAGATTCTGGTACGTTGTTTGTACCAGACCAATATGTTATATTGGTTTTGAAGAACTTATTTATTTTTGCCTTAATTTCGTTATTTACCCAGTAGTCATTCAGGAGCAGGTTGTTCAGTTTCCATGTAGTTGTGCACTTTTGAGTGAGTTTCTTAATCCTGAGTTCTAATTTGATTGCACTGTGGTCTGAGAGACTGTTTATGATTGCCATTCTTTTGCATTTGCCGAGGAGTGTTTTACTTCCAATTAGATGGTCAGTTTTGGAATAAGTGTGATGGGGTGGAGAGTTCTATAGATGTCTTATTAGGTCTGCTTGGTCCAGAGCTGAGTTTAAGTCCTGAATATCCTTGTTAATTTTCTGTCTCATTGATCTAAGTTGGGAGGAGAAAAAAAATAAAACATGGATTGAGACGTCTCCAATCAGAAAATTTTAAAGACATTTTTGATGCTGCATTTTTTTGGTTGATCTTTTCATTACCATTAAAATATACAGCGGCTGGGTACAGTGGCTCATGCCTGTAATCCCAGTGCTTTGGGAGGCCAAGGCAGGGAGATCACTTGAGGTCAGGAGTTCGAGACCAGTCTGGCCAATGTGGCAAAACCCTGTCTCTACTAAAAATACAAAAATTAGCTGAACGTGATAGTGCCTGTCTGTAGTCCCAACTACTTGGGAGGCTGAGGCTGAAGAATAGCTTGAATCCGGGAGTTGGAGGTTGCAGTGAGCCGAGATGGCGCTACTGTACTTCAGCATGGGCAACAGAGAGAGACTCCATCTCAAAAAGCAAATAATAAAATAAAATAAAATAAAATAAACATATATATACACACACACATTTTTTTTTTTTTTTTTGAGACAGAGTCTCGCTCTTGTTGCTCAGGCTGGAGTGCAATGGCGCAATCTTGGGTCACTGCAACCTCCATCTCCTGGATTCAAGCGAGTCTCCTGCCTTAGCATCCCAAGTAGCTGGGATTACAGATGCCTGCCACCATGCCTGGCTAATTTTTTGTATTTTTCGTAGAGACCGGGTTTCACCATGTTGACCAGGCTGGTTTTGAACTCTTGACTGCAGGTAATCCACCCGCCTCAGCCTCTCAAAGTACTGGGATTACAGGCATGAGCCATCGTGCCCAGCCAGCTTTTAACAGTGCCTCTCATCTAAAGATTAGATGAGTCACGTATGGCATCACATTAAAAACCAACTTTTGCAGGGCCAAGGACACACTGTCTGTAACAAAGCCCATGCCTTACTTTATTATTATTATTTTTTAAAGAAGTATGGATTTTTTCTTGGGCATAGTGAAAAAGTAATTTTCAGTGACTGATTAGAAGAGATGCAGAGGGCCAGGCGCAGTGGCTCACGCCTGTAATCCCAGCACTTTGGGAGGCCAAGGTGGGTGGATCACGAGGTCAGGAGATCGAGACCATCTTGGCTAACACAGTGAAGCCCCATCTCTACTAAAAATACAAAAAATTAGCCAGGCGTGGTGGCGGGTGCCTGTAGTCCCAGCTACTCGGGAGGCTGAGGCAGGAGAATGGCGTAAACCCAGGAGGCCGAGCTTGCAGTGAGCGGAGATCGCGCCGCTGCACTCCAGCCTGGGCAACAGAGCAAGACTCTGTCTCAAAAAAAAAAAAAAAAACAAAAAACAAAAAAAAGAAGAGATGCAGAGAACATATGTAAGTAGTATGTGGGAGACAATACAAAACAGGAAACCGAAAGAACATTCTAGATAGGGTCATCCCATCCCTGAGAATGAGAGCACACACTGACAGTGGGCAGATGCTGAGACATCAGCTCTGGCAGTACAGCAAGCTTCTGTCATTGTCCCTTGATGAAGTCACTTAACCTCTGTGAATCTGATTCCTCATCTTCAAAATGTGATCAAAAACACAGATCCACAAACTCTTTCTTTTCAATTCCAAAATAAAAAATTCAGAGAAAGCCAGAAGTGTTTTCATGATGCATTTGGGGACAAAACCAACCTAAACGGAGCTGTATATGTTTATAGTCATTACCTACTCCACTGAACATGAACATTCAGACGCTTTGCCCAGAAAGATGAATGTGCTTCATTATGGGGTGCTAGTAAATGGGACATAATGTTTGGTGCGCACACAATCTGCATTCCTCGGCTGGGTGCAGTGTCTCAGGGCTGTAATCCCAGTACTTTGGGAGGCCAAGCTGGGTGGATCACTCGAGGCCAGTCTAGCCAACAGTGAAACCTTGTCTCTACTAAAAATAGAAAAAATTAGCTGGGTGTGGTGGCAGGCGCCTGTAATCCCAGCTACTTGGGAGGCTGAGGCAGGAGAATCGCTTGAGTCTGGGAGGTGGAGGTTGCAGTGAGCTGAAATCTGCCACCGCACTCCAGCCTGAGCGAGAGTGAGACTCTGTCTCAAAAAATAAAACAAGAAAAACAATTAGGAAGCTAAATACATATGGGCTCAAATATTTCAAGTGAGTTTTGAGAACCCACACCTTTATTTTACAAGGTAGTTGTGAGGGCAAAAATTAGATTATGTGAATCAAACATTTGGCATTGCAGCTGGCATGTGGAAAGTGATGCATCCATTCGTTTTGATCATTAGTAATGAGAACACTAAGGAAAGTATAGCTGCTACACAGCACAACCAAAACATTGTTTCCTTGACTTTCTACCATCAGGAACCTTTATAGCACCTTTTGAAGGGGAGTAAAGGTAGAAGAGAGTTCAACACATCTGAACATTTTTCAATCAAAAAGTTTGTTTCGGTTTTTCAAGGAGTAAATGTCAGTTATCTAAAAAAGTAAGTAACATGGAATTTTTCACTTCCTGAAAATGTCAGATGACAGAGGTAAATTACGATGTGACAATTGTCACCACAAAAAATAAGAAAAATTTTTAACAATTTAAATAGATGAAACTTTGTAAGCTTGGACACCACCAAATTGCCTTATCTTACTCTCTCCTGCAGGTCTGCGGTCAGATTATAAATTCAATGAGTTTTAAAAAGCTAGTGGTATGAAATATGAAAAAGACACCATAATGCTGTGCTCTGTAATTTGCGCACAAGCAAATCTTTGGCAAGAAAAGTGCACACACACACACACACACACACACACACACACACACACACTGCAAATGCCGCGTGCTGAAGTTGGAAGAGCTGAGCTGGAAGTCTGGTTGCTAAGTCTCCTGCTCAAAGTCTATGCTGCATACAAAGCAGGATGTCTGCTAAGCACAAGCCAACCACCTCACGCAGAGCCTCTCAAGGTAAATGCAAAGGTGACTCAAAAATGTGTCTACCCCTCAGAGATTGCAGTTAAATCCTTTCACTTTTAGTCAGCTTGAGTCACCGCTAACCTTCTTATTAGGGGCACTTTATGCTTTGTTTTTAAGACCATCACTCAGGAACACATGTCTGCATATCAAGGCCTTTGTTCTCAAAGTAACCTTTCCAACCTTCTTATGCCCAGGAGGCTGTTCTTGCCCATACTAAAACCTGGATGCCTACGGCTGCACTGGTAGTGGTGGGATAACCATCAGCATGGAAACCGTAACTTTGAATTTCCTGACTCAGCCGTAAAACCTGAAATCACATTTCATTAACACTGATTGCCTACTCAGAGGAAACATGAAAGGGGCTATGAATCTCTGACGGAGATTTAAGAACAAGGCTTAACAGCCGATTTCTTCAATTACTCCAGAAACAAAGTCTTGTTTTCACGTATCTGGGAAGGACTAGCTGACTTCCGAGAGGGATGCTTTATTCTCAGCACTAACAGACTTCTCTGCATTTGGTACATTACCCAAAGTTGATGCCAACAGGTAGTTTAAGTGAATAGGTATTTGTTTAAACTCAACTCTTCTAGGGCAAAGAGGCATCCAGCTGAAGTTCTTCAAGTAATGGGAAGTTATCTTAAGGAACACTGCTTGCAGCACAGTGGTCCTGGAGGCTCACTCCTGCCCTTGTGGTACATCCTGCTAGTATCTCTCCCAGTCCCCGTGCTGCTGGGACGAGGAGGAAGGCACAAGCTTGGTCTGACAGTCTTCCTGCCTGGAGCCCTCATGGTCACAATGCCTGCATTTCACCCTTGACTCAGTTCCCACCAGTCACTCATTCTCCTGCAACTTCCCAGCCTCCTGAGAACAAAAAATTCCCTAGCTCAACTCACACTTTCTGCTACATAAGATACAGCCAGGGTACCAAGTATGGTAGCTCCTCTTGGAAGAGGCAGTGGGGGTGTCCAGTGAAGACTGGGTAATGGCCAACTGCTCCTTAAGTCTAGGGAGACATGCAGGGCCATCCAGAAACACTAGAGCATGAGTTTCGTTAGATCCTACCTAAACGGAGTCCCAAAATTTTGCTGTCTAAATTCTCAAAACTCAACTACTTCACAAGTACCTTCGTGTATTTTACTAAACCCAAGTCAAATAAAATACGACATTTATGTGAGTTTAAATCTTCTTCCAAAATAACCTTCCCAATGTTCTCATCACCCCACAGGGTGAAGTTAATGGGCTCCCTGCGACAGTCAGATGCCAAGGGTCACACACACAAGAGACATCTACTCACACACGAGTGGGTATCTGCATTGTACGTACCACATTCAGTCCACAGTGGGAACGCACAGCACATGACAAAAGAAGACAATTTGTGATTGGTTTCAGGAGTTGTCAAAAGGTTCTGTGATGCTGAAACCAGAAGCCAGTTAATTTGTGTGAAACTGAGGGACAAAGAGCAATGAAGTGTCTTGAACCCTTCATTTCCATCTGTGTTCCAACCTCCATGCTGGACAGACAGTACAGAATTCTGGACCGCCAAGTCGGGACCCTTGGGCTTGTATCCCCAGAAGATACGGATTTGGGTAAACATCTTTCTCCTCCGATCCTTGGTGCTCTTGTGTGTAAATTCAGGATTCTAGTGTCCACCCTGGCTAGGCCTGCATTGAGATCAAATGGGACAACTTTCATGAAAACACTTGTGCTCATCATTTGCCTCTGGACTAAAAACAACCCTGTGGGAACTCTCTGCAGGCCAAATATATGAAGTCTTAGCTGAGAATTTTATTTCCCTGAGGACAGGTAAACTAGAGTCTTCCCGTGAATTCCTTTCTGGGATCCACAAGATTCTATCACAGGCTGCCAAAAATGCAAACTAAACTGCTTGTAAGGTAAGAGTTCTATCTTGATTGCATTACTCTTAAAATGCTCTCATACATGAGAGGTTTTCTAATGTGCTCAGGTCATCAAAAATAAGCCATTTTCATTGTTAGTTCTGAATGTAAGTTTGAACCTAAAGGCAGATAAATGCAATTAGCTCCAAAGAACGGGGGTGGTTATGAGCTGCTGCCCCAGTGAGAAACTGTTGGATGCAGGACCTTAGAGCTTGCTGAATGCCTCTTTGCAAGTTGCAGCAGCTAGGTAGTTTTGGATATGAGCATCCAAGAATATCAAACAAATAATTTTTTTGGCCCTGACATCTTCATAATTTTGTAATTGCTTACTCAATGCTGGACATGGAATCTCAGAACAAATTTCCATAAAACTGTCAAAAATATGAATCGACAAATACCTTAAGTTGGACATTTTGCTTCTAGGACAGCACAACTGTAAAACTGTCCAGATTGAGGCATGTCTGGAAGTAGATGAGGTGACAGTTGAGGATATGTTCACGAAGCTAGCATGCGCACAGCACCTCTAACCAGAATACTACCTCTGGCTGAAGAACATCCATTTCCCCTGCTCTTGGCTGCAGGAACCCAGAATTTCATGGCTGTGTGTGATGGTTTGAAACCAAGTTTCTGGATATCCCAAGGCTGTGTAATTTTCAACCGCTTGCAGGTATTCTGAGGCTGCAGCTAAGGTTCCAACATACACTGCTTTAGGACAAGGCTGGATCTCTTGCAGTTGAGACTACGAAGCCACATTGCTAAAGAGTGGCCCAAAGCGAGGTGTGTATCCATTAACTCTAAGGACTTAGGGTCTGTCACTCTCATTTGACCTGCCAATCTTAGGAAGGTCATGATGCCTTCTTTACTCTGGTTTTCCTTGTAGTGTCTTGAGAGTTCTGCTCTCCTCTCATTGAAGCTAAGTTTTCCTGGTTCAGGGTGATTCCTATCTTTGTTGTTCTTCAGACTCTGCAAGACTACATTTGAAGCAAAAACGATGGTTAACTTAAAAACCAAGTTAAAGCAATTACTGTTAACATTAGAATTACAACATCAAGAACATCAAGACTGTGCACACTAAGCCAGGGCTGAGATTAATATATAGACATAAAAATTTAATTTGATAATACATTAGCAATGAGAGGAAACAGATGCCCACTTGTTTAAAAAAGTTAAATCTATGCATTCATCTCAGTTTTCTATTCCATTCAACAGCCAATGTTTTGGATTTCTCTAAAGACAATTAAAGGCATCACAGATTTCACCCATCAGATACCCAATAGGAATTCCAACCCCTTGAGGCAGGCACGTTCCACCTTCTAGAGGTGCACACTATGCACGTGTCATACTTTTTGTGCCAAAGCTATTTTACTCCAAAGCTCTCTCATCGTTTAAACATTTTTAATAAGGTTACACATGAATTAACGGAGGAATACTTTAAAAGTGGGAAGAACTTACATTTCCATGCTCACTACCCTCCTAATCTGCCCAATTCAGCGAAGATTACTACTATACAAACCTGGTACTAAGCTGGGCACTAGAGGAGAAAGTTCACACAATCCCTGCAGTGGGGAAGGGGATGCAGTGTCTTAGGTGGGGAGGGGAATCCAAGCTCTCGGTGGAGGCCAGGTGATGCTGCCGTCCAGACCCTGGGACTGCCACTCTACGAGGGATCGCCAGCTTCTCCTCTCCAAAGCCACCCAGAGCTCAGATGCTATTAGGACAATGTGTGATCCTGACACTGTGTCAGTCCAATGGACAACTCTGCTCTGTGCCTTACCTGGATAACCACCTCCCTCTTACGCCAGATGCCCCTAGTCTTCCAGCGTGTACAGATATACTCGATGCATCACTACCTTCCTCAGACTCGCTTTTCCCTGAGGCTAAATCTTTGGATCACATAGGTACACGAGCTGTGAAAAACCTGAGATAATGTGTAGGTGGCTAATATTGTATGTATATATTATATACACATTATACATATATATATATGTAATATAAGCCAGTACAGTGCTCTGTACACAGCAGATATTGAAGATTATTCCTCCCCAGTCCAACGTAAACTCCACCATCCTGTCTAGGGGACACACTTTGAAGATGATCACTTACCCCCGTGTTATTTATGGTTTTTCATTTTTCAGCCAGCCTTGAGTGACTTGTGTGTCATCATTCGATGTAACAACACACATGGTATCACACTGGAAGTGCAGCTTCCAGTCCAATTGATGAATACTGTACTTAACTCAGCAACCAAAGTCAGTATCTCTGTTACAGACGATCCTTCCAGAATACTGTGGGGCTTCTAATCCTCCTACTTAGTAGAACCTTAAAATGTCAGATTTTTGAGTCCCAGGACTTTAGAATTTTAATTTAAACTCCTCCTCATACTGAATCTTCATACACCCAACCAGTAGCAGCCCAAGAAGCCTGGTGTAAAGATCCCAGTGTGTTATGCTAGAAATGCTTCCCAAATCCAAATGGCTGGCAATGGTTTACATGGGCTAACTTAAAGGCCGTGTTCATGTGTCCAGTCCAATACGGTAGCCATTACCAGATGTGGCAACTTGACACTTGAAATGTAGTTCATGTGACTGGTAAATTGGATTTCTAGTTTTATTTAACTTTAATAAATTTAAAGAGCCACAAATGCCTAGGGTAACCATATTGAACAGCATACCTCTAAAGCATCAAGGGTTTGAGGGACATGATAACCTTTTGATAGGCAGTACTTTTACAAATCAAAGAAGTACTCAATAAATATTTAGCGCCAACTGGTCACTGTTAACTTTTATCACCTACCTTTTCTAGCTCCTTTCAAGTAAAGACAAAACCAAAACAAAAGTAGCAACAATGAAAAAACCCACACTACTTTAACAACAACAAAAAAAACCACATTACCTTAACAACAATCTCCCTCGAAAAAACTAGGCATTTTTAATATACAGGAGTGGCACAGCCAAAGATAAAAAATAAACTAATGTCATCAAGACAAAGAATTAGAAAAATAAGCATACTAGAAGTTATTTATGTTTAATGCTTAAAAGTCTGAATGCACAAACAATCTACCATTATAGAAGTACTGGTGGTCAATACAATGCATTAGAACTATGTACAATGCACAGTTTAGTATCAAAATCTTTCTACACTGTAGAGTTTTACGAAACTGTTAATGACATCAAACACTAAGCACTTAAGACACCATTGTTTTTTCTGCTACCACATTAGGAACGTCAATGGACAGTCCATTTCAACTTGCAGCATCCATCCATTTCTAGTATGAAATTAAGTAATTTTCTACTTATACAATAAAGTATATCTACACGGTTCTTTTGATTTTGATCCATAGCAGCAAAGGCACTGTACATCAGCAGATCCACAGACTTAAAAGATTTTTAAAGCATTCAAACAAAAAATAATAATAAAAAAAGAAGTCACATATTATAGTTTAACAGTAACAACAACAACATAAAAGATAACACAATGTTTCTGGCACAATGGCACAGCCTGTGTCCATTTCAGGGACATCCAACTAAGACATGGAAAGAACCGGAGGTAAAGAAAGCAAGTCCTCATCCCAGGAGAGAGTCCATTCTTTGTGTTTTTCAGAGGGCGGTCTCTGCAAACCCTCCTCTGCTGTCCTTGTTTTGTGAAAGACTTAACTTGCACAGCAGTGGGAGTCCTCCCCGTAACTGTGCAGCTCCCAAAGAGCATGCCACAAAATAACCATGATTTCTCATAACAACAAAACTGACTAAAGATATATGTATATATATATCTCCTTTTGCAAAGAAACGTGGCAAAAATATCCAGAAGGGATTAAGTTCTCTCTTTGAGGCCAAATTTAATTTGTTCATCTGTCTATAATACAACAAAAAAGGGAACTAAAAACATATTACAAAGACACTTGTCAACGAGTCAAAAAAAGAAAAAAGTCCAATTACTTTTATCAAATATAATCTAAAGCTATAGATATATTGGTTAACGTCGTCTAAATAGATCCAAATGAGTATGAGATGGCCTGTTGTGTTCTAATTGTTCAGCCAAATTTCCAAAGGTCTTTAAAAGATGTAGAAAACAAAAACAAAAAAACCTAATAACAACACAGCAACATATTGCTTCCATGTGTAATTATACATTTCACATCTCTATACAGTCATCAGTCTACATTTAGTGACATTTTAAATCAATTATTTTAAACCTTCCTTTCCCCTCCTTTGCCAAAAAAAGGGGGGGAGGGGTATCAAATACAACGCACCTTTCATTATCAATGCAGGAGCAGACAGCTTTATTTAGTCAGTCATTGTTAGAAAGCCTTCTTTAAACAAAATAAATATATTACAGATATAATACATAATTAGAGATTCTGTTCACTGTTAAGTATGCTTATTCCATGTTCTTCCAAGTAGATAGCTGAAGATTTGGTATCACAGGTTTTTAATGACTATTCACAATTCAATAGCAAGTGGGAAGTGAGGTTAAGAAAGGGGATTTAAACTCCACGACTGCAATGAGTATCTGAAATCCTTGGTTTTTAGATGCGGGGATGGGGGGGTGAACAAAAAGGATGACAGAGCAAAGTGCTACCAGGAGGAGTCCAGTCTGCATGAAGATTTGTCCTTAATAAATAACTTCATAAACCGTGGCCTTCTTATCCCCAGAGCCAGTGACAATGTATTTGTCATCCACGGAGATGTCACAGCTAAGCACCGATGAGGATTCTTTGGACTAGGAAAGAAATATATAATCAAAAATGTTAAATACCAAAAGAAAATCCCATGACTATGGAGGACTCGGAGCAAATGCAAATGTAATGTGCTCCTTCACCAAACAGGAGCCCAGTCAAGGAAAGGTAAAAGGTGGTCACGGAGAGTGTTGCTGCCTTTTTATTTATTTATTTATTTTTTAACGAGACAGGGTCTCCCTCGGTCACTCAGGATGGACTGCAGTGGTGTGACCACAGTTCACTGCAGCCTTGACCTTCTGAGCTCAAGCAATCCTCCCACCTCAGTCTCCTGAACTGCTGGGACTATGACATCGGTGTGTCCTATACACCTAATTTTTTAACTTTCTTTTTGTAGAGACGGGGTCTCACTAAGTTGCCCAGTCTGGTCTCAAACTCCTGGGCTCAAGCGATCCTCTTGCTTTAACCTCCCAAATTATGCCTGAGATTACAGGCATAAGCCACCACGTGGCACTTTCTTAAAATGGCAGAGGTGGATCAGATCCACCCTTGGCAACACCTCACTGGGTCAGTCAGGAGGCTTCTGCCCTGAGGACATCAGGTAGGCAGGCAAGCCAATGGTTTGAGCACCTCTGCTGGCAAAACAAGACCTTATTTCAAGCCCTATTCTACCATTAAGAGGGGGGTGTTATTGGCATGAAAAACCCTCAACTTCAAACAGATGGCTTGGAGTTAGGTTGAGCTGTGGAACACAGCAGAGGTCACTTAACCTGTCTGCATCTCAGTTTCCTTACAATAGCAAATAGGTAGACATTTTACCTGTCTACCACCTCAGAGGGATGCAGCAGAGTTCAGTGAGATCAGATATGAGAAATGGCACTGAAAACACATTAAAAAAAAACCAAAGAATATAAAATTATTTCTAGTGAAAAGCCTAACGCTCCCACTGTTAAAATGTAACACAAATTTCCAAGAGGGGAGAGGTTCAACAGTTAAAAAGAAAAACATACCATAGAGTTTTGTATATACCATATTCAACTGTAGTATGAAGGATTCAATGTTAACTTTTAACTAAACTGTGCTCATTTAAAATGAAAACAACACATGATTTTAACCAGGACTCTGAATACTTTAAACACTTAAAGACATAGTACTTAGGCTTACTATAAAAAGTGTACTTTTTTATTTTAAGCGCAGTTGGGACTATCTAACAAGTGATAATCCATGATATGGAAAATGCTGTATTAAATTATAGGCTTCGAGATCCGCACCAAGATGGCCGAATAGGAACAGCTCCAGCTTCTAGCTCCCGGCATGAGCAATACAGAAGACAGGAGATTTCTGCATTTTCAACTTAGGTACCAGGTTCACCTCACTGGGGCGTGTTGGACAGTCGGTGCAGGACAAGGGTGCAGCCCAACGAGCGAGAACCAAAGCAGGGCGAGGCATCGCCTCACCCGGGAAGCACAAGGGGGAAGGGAAATCCCTTTCCTAGCCAAGGGAAACCGTGACATACAACACATAGAAAATCGAGTCACTCCCACCCTAATACTGCACTTATCCAAGGGTCTTAGCAAACAGCACACCAGTCTGAGATCTAACTGCAAGGCGGCAGGGAGGCTGGGGGAGGGGTGCACACTGAGGCTTAAGTAGGTAAACAAAGCCACCTGGAAGCTCGAACTAGGTGGAGCCCATCGCAGCTCAAGGAGGCCTGCCTGCCTGCCTGCCTGCCTGCCTCTGTAGACTCCACCTCTGGGGACAGGGCATAGCCAAAAAAGGCAGCAGAAACCTCTGCAGATATAAATGTCGCTGTCTGATAGCATTGAAGAGAGTAGTGGTTTTCCCAGCACGGAGTTTGAGATCTGAGAACAGACAGACTGTCTGCTCAAGTGGGTCCCTGACCCCCGCGTAGCCTAACTGGGAGACATCCCACACTAGGGGCAGACTGACACCTCACACCTCACACGGCTGGGTACACCTCTGAGACAAAGCTTCCAAAGGAATGATCAGACAGCAACATTTGCAGTTCAGCAATATTCACTCTTCTGCAGCCTCCGCTGCTGATACCCAGGCAAACAGGGTCTGGAGTGGACCTCGAGCAAACTCCGACAGATCTGCAGCTGAGGGTCCTGACTGTTAGAAGGAAAACTAACAAACAGAAAGGAAATCCACACCAAAACTCCATCTGTACGTCACCCTCATCAAAGACCAAAGGTAGATAAAACCACAAAGATGGGGAAAAAGCAGAACAGAAAAGCTGGAAATTCTAAAAATCAGAGTGCCTCTCCCCTTCAAAAGGAATGCAGCTCCTCTCCAGCAATGGAACAAAGCTGGACGGAGAATGACTTTGATGAGTTGAGAGAAGAAGACTTCAGACAATCAAACTTCTCTGAGCTAAAGGAGGAATTACGATCCCAGCGCAAAGAAACTAAAAACCTTGTAAAAAGATTTGATGAATGGCTAACTAGAATAACCAATGCAGAGAAGTCCTTAAACAACCTGACAGAGATGAAAACCATAAAATGAGAACTACGTGTCAAATGTACAAGCTTCAGTAACTGACTTGATCAACTGGAAGAAAGGGTATCAGTGATTGAAGATCAAATGAATGAAATGAAGCGAGAAGAAAAGTTTAGAGCAAAAAGAGTAAAAAGAAATGAACAAAGACTCCAAGAAATATGGGACTATGTGAAAAGACCAAATCTACGTCTGACTGGTGTACCTGAAAGTGAAGGGGAGAATGGAACCAAGCTGGAAAACACTCTGCAGGGTACCATCCAGGAGAACTTCACCAACTTAGTAAGGCAGGCCAACATTGAAATTCAGGAAATACAGAGAACACCACAAAGATACTCCTCGAGAAGAGCAACTCCAAGAAACATAATGGTCAGATTCACCAAAGTTGAAATGAAGGAAAAAATGTTAAGGGCAGCCAGAGAGAAAGGTCGGGTTACCCACAAAGGGAAGCCCATCAGACTAACAGCGGATCTCTCCGCAGAAACCCTACAAGCCAGAAGAGAGTGGGGGCCAGTATTCAACATTGTTAAAGGAAAGAATTTTCAACCCAGAATTTCATATCCAGCCAAACTAAGTTTCATAAGTGAAGGAGAAATGAAATCCTTTACAGACAAGCAAATGCTGAGAGATTTTGTCACCACCAGGCCTGCCTTACAAGAGATCCTGAAGGAAACACTAAACATGGAAAGGAACAACTGGTACTAGCCACTGCAAAAACATGCCAAAATGTAAAGACCATCAATGCTAGGAAGAAACTGCATCAACTAATGAGCACAATAACCAGTTAACATCATAATGACAGGATCAAGTTCACACTTAACAATATTAACCTTAAATGTAAATGGGCTAAATGCTCCAATTAAAAGACACAGACTGGCAAATTGGATAAAGAGTCAAGATTCATCAGTTTGCTGTATCCAGGAGACCCACCTCACGTGCAGAGACACACATAGGCTCAAAATAAAGGGATGGAGGAAGATCTACCAAGCAAATGGAAAACAAAAAAGGGCAGGGGTTGCAATCCTAGTCTCTGATAAAACAGACTTTCAACCAACAAAAATCAAAAGAGACAAAGAAGGCCATTACATAATGGTAAAGGGATCAATTCAACAAGAAGAGCTAACTATCCTAAATACATATGCACCCAACACAGGAGCACCTAGATTCATAAAGCAAGTCCTTAGAGACTTCCAAACAGACTTAGACTCCCACACAATAATAATGGGAGATTTTAACACCCCACTGTAACATTAGACAGATCAACGAGACAGAAAGTCCACAAGGATATCCAGGAATTGAACTCAACTCTGCACCAAGCAGACCTAATAGACATCTACAGAACTCTCCACCCCAAAGCAACAGAATATATATTCTTCTCAGCACCACATCACACTTATTCCAAAATTGACCACATAGTTGGAAGTAAAGCACTCCTAAGCAAATGTAAAAGAACAGGAATTATAACAAACTGTCTCTCAGACCACAGTGTAATCAAACTAGAACTCAGAATTAAGAAACTCAATCAAAACTGCTCAACTACATGGAAACTGAACAACCTGCTTCTGAGTGAATACTGGGTACATAACGAAATGAAGGCAGAAATAAAGATGTTCTTTGAAACCAATGAGAACAAAGTTACAATATACCAGAATCTCTGGGACACATTTAAAGCAGTGTATAGAGGGAAATTTATAGCACTAAGTGCCCACAAGAGAAAGCAAGAAAGATCTAAAATTGACACCCTAACATCACAATTAAAAGAACTAGAGAAGCAAGAACAAACACATTCAAAAGCTAGCAAAAAGCAAGAAATAACTAAGATCAGAGCAGAACTGAAGGAGATAGAGACACAAAAAAAAACCCTTCAAAAAAATCAATGAATCCACGAGCTGGTTTTTTGAAAAGACCAACAAAACTGAAATTGATAGACTGCTAGCAAGACTAATAAAGAAGAAAAGAGAGAAGAATCAAACAGACACAATAAAAAATGATAAAGGGGATGTCACCACCGACCCCACGGAAATACAAACTACCATCAAAGAGTACTAAAAACACCTCTATGCAAATAAACTAGAAAACCTAGAAAAAAATGGATACATTGCTGGACACACATACTCTCCCAAGACTAAACCAGGAAGAAGGTGAATCCGTGAATAGACCAATAACAGGCTCTAAAATTGAGGCAATAATTAATAGCTTACCAACCAAAAAAAGTCCAGGACCAGACAGATTCACAGCCGAATTCTACCAGAGTACAAGGAGGAGCTGGTAGCATTCCTTCTGAAATTATTCCAATCAACAGAAAAAGAGGGAATCCTCCCTAACTCATTTTATGAGGCCAACATCATCCTGATACCAAAGCCTGGCAGAGACACAACAAAAAAGAGAATTTTAGACCAATATCCCTGATGAAACATCGATGCAAAAATCCTCAGTAAAATACTTGCAAACTGAATCCAGCAGCACATCAAAAAGCTTATACACTATGATCAAGTGGGCTTCAAACCCTGGGATGCAAGGCTGGTTCAACATACAGAAATCAATAAACGTAATCCAGCATATAAACAGAACCAAAGACAAAAAACACATGATTATCTCAATAGATGCAGAAAAGGCCTTTGACAAAATTCAACAGCCCTTCATGATAAAAACTCTCAATAAACTTGGTATTGATGGAACATATCTCAAAATAATAAGAGCTATTTATGACAAACCCACAGCCAATATCATACTCAATGGGAAAAAACTGGAAGCATTCCCCTCGAAAACTGGCACAAGACAGGGATGCCCTCTCTCACCACTCCTATTCAACATAGTGTTGGAAGTTCTGGCCAGGGCAATCAGACAAGAGAAGGAAATAAAAGGTATTCAATTAGGAAAAGAGAAAGTCAAATTGTTCCTGTTTGCAGATGACATGATTGCATATTTAGAAAACTCCATCGTCTCAGCCCAAAATATCCTCAAGCTGATAAGCAACTTCAGCAGTCTCAGGATACAAAATCAATGTGCAAAAGTCACTAGCATTCTTATACACCAATAGCAGACAGAGAGCCAAATCATGAGTGAACTCCCATACACAATTGCTTCAAAGAGAATAAAATACCTAGGAATCCAACTTAAAGGGATGTGAAGGACCTCTTCAAGGAGAACTACAAACCTCTGCTCAATGAAATAAAAGAAGACACAAACAAATGGAAGAACATTCCATGCTCATGGATAGGAGGAAGAATCAATATCGTGAAAATGGCCATACTGCCCAAGGTAATTTATAGATTCAATGCCATCCCCATAAAGCCACCAATGACTTTCTTCACAGAAATGGAAAAAACTACTTTAAAGTTCATATGGAACCAAAAAAGAACCCTCATTGCCAAGACAATCCTAAGCCTAAAGAACAAAGCTGAAGGCACCACGCTACCTGACTTCAAACTATACTACAAGGCTACAGTAACCAAAACAGCATGGTACTGGTACCAAAACAGAGATATAGACCAATGGAACACAACAAAGCCCTCAGAAATAACACCACACATCTACAACCATCTGATCTTTGACAAACCTGACAATAACAAGAAATGGGGAAAGGATTCCCTATTTAATAAATGGTGCTGGGAAAACTGGCTAGCCATATGTAGAAAGCTGAAACTGGATCCTTTCCTTATGCCTTATACAAAAATTAATTCAAGATGGATTAGAGACTTAAATGTTAGACCTAAAATCATAAAAATCCTAGAAGAAAACCTAGGTAATACCATTCAGGACACAGGCATGGGCAAGGACTTCATGTCTAAAACACCAAAAGCAATGGCAATGAAAGCCAAAATTGACAAATGGGATCTAATTAAACTAAAGAGCTTCTGCACAGCAAAAGAAACTACCATCAGAGTGAACAGGCAACCTACAGAATGGGAGAAAATTTTTGCAATCTACTCATCTGACAAAGGGCTAATATCCAGAACCTACAAAGAACTCAAACAAATTTACAAGAAAAAAAACAACCCCATCAAAAAGTGGGCAAAGGATAAGAACAGACACTTCTCTAAAGAAGACATCATTTATGCAGCCAACAGACACATGAAAAAATGATCATCATCACTGGCCATCAGAGAAACGCAAATCAAAACCACAAAGAGATACCATCTCATACCAGTTAGAATGGCGATCTTTAAGAAGTGAGGAAACAACAGATGCTGGAGAGGATGTGGAGAAATAGGAACACTTTTACACTGTTGGTGGGACTGTAAACAAGTTCAACCATTGTGGAAGACAGTGTGGCAATTCCTCAAGGATCTAGAACTAGAAATACCATTTGACCCAGCCATCCCATTATTGGGGATATACCCAAAGGATTATAAATCATGCTGCTATAAGGACATATGCACATGTATGTTTATGGTGGCACTATTCACAACAGAAAAGACTTGGAACCAACCCAAATGCCCATCAGTGACAAACTGGATTAAGAAAAATGTGGCACATATACACCATGGAATACTATGCAGCCATAAAAAAGGATGAGTTCGTGTCCTTTGTAGGGACATGGATGCAGCTGGAAACCATCATTCTCAGCAAACTATCGCAAGAACAGAAAACCAAACACTGCACGTTCTCACTCATAGGAGGGAACTGAACAATGAGATAACCTGGACACAGGAAGGGATGTCACTTCATCACACACTGAAGTCTGTTGTGGGGTGGGGGGGTGGGGTGGGGAAGGATAGCATTAGGAGATATACCTAATGTAAATGACGAGTTAATGGGTGCAGCACACCAACATGGCATATGTATACATATGTAATAAACCTGCATGTTGTGCACATGTACCCTAGAACTTAAAGTATAATAAAAAAGAAAAATAAATATAAAAAATAAATTAGAAGTTTCATGACTGCAACAATTGGCTTTTTTTGCCCTACTGATTATCTTGCATACTATTTTGGATTCGATGGAATTAATCTACTTTATGATGACTTAATACCACTTGGTCAAGAAAACTGCAAGTCTATTATATTACTTCTAAAAAAGAACACTAGGAAATAACATCCTAAACATAGAAGGTTAATAAAGGCGAGTCTTTCACCTTGCCTATGAAATTCTCATGTAGGAGAATTTCTCCTCATGTAGGAGAGAGGAGGAGAGAGTGTGTGTGCACACGTGCACATATGGGTACTATGTCTACAATTTCGTCCTTCTACAAATAATTTCACAAGCTATACAAAGTTCCACTGAGTCAATAGGAAAAATAAAAGTTTATAAAACTGATTTTTATCAAACGTTTCCATAGCACTCTTCTTTGGAAAAAATAAAATAAAAAAACTACTACTACTAACAAGAGCGTATTTAAGCAAAATGCTCAACTTTTAAAATTAAAAATTAAAAAAGACATACATGTACAAAATTCCCAGAAGACATAAAACCTCTACCCCAAAAAGGAATTGATGATGAAGCAACAGTGAGCACTGAATCAGGCACAGCACTGGCTCTGAGCGCAGAACACTGGGGACTATCCCCAGCTCCACGGCTTTGCTGTGACACTTAACCTCCCCTTGGACACAGTTTCCTTCTCTGTACAATGTGCATAATACCAGCTCTGACCTGCCAGGACACTTCTGCACATTATTAACCTGAGAGAATGCACAGAGATTTTGATTAAACAAACATAAGTGGTAGTTAACAAGTTCCATGTTACCTGGAATATACTGGCCCCATAAGGTGTTCTCCAGGCATTCAGAAGGTTGTCCTTTCCAGTGCTTACAAACCATTTGCCTACAGGTAAAGGGTTTTGAAAAAGGCAATGTTTGTGTTACTTTGTCAGACATCAAGATGTGCTTTATAGAACATCAAACTATTCACAGAAAACTCATCCATTTGTAAAAAAGTAACTTTCGCTTCAAAAATAAAGCCTATCTTTCTGGATTTAATGAGTCATTAATCCTTAAGGTTAAAGTGGATTAATGCCAGAAAATTACATGGTGTTGGGGAAGCAGGCATGTATCAGGAAGTAATAGAATTCTGAAGAGGGGCATGGTAATGAACTCAAGGATTCGACTTGAAAATAAAAACACAGGAAGGGGAAAGGAGCAATTCTGGTTGACAGAAAATGGACAAAAGGTGCTTGCTTACCACAATGGGCAAACTTGAGCGACAACACACAGCTCTCATGAAGATGTAGTTGGTATTTGTCTGGCTTGGTGACATGCAAAACTTCCACATTGCTGTTCTCCATCCCCACTGCAAGCCACTCTCCAGTTGGGCAGTAGCCCAGAGAAAAGATCTACAATTAAAACAGGTGATAGTGACAGTGGCCACAGTGGACACACTTCTTTCATCTGGGAGGTACTATCCCTTCTACAGATACTACTTAAATCATGAAGAAAATCAAGATAATTTGAATTGTACAGGGGAAAACCAAAGTCAAATGGATGATTTCAAAGTAATGAGATTTCAAAGTGGTTAATCCAGAAACAAAAGTGACATCACACAGTAAGTGAACTGCCTCCTCTTTCAGTAGGTGATATGTTTCATAAAACTGTATCTTTTTTATTTTTTTTATTTTGAGACAGAGTCTTGCTCTGTCGCCAGGCTGGAGTGCAGTGGTGCAATCTCAGTCTCCTAGGTTCAAGCGATTCTCCTGCCACAGCCTCCTGAGTAGCCAGGACTTACAGGCGCATGCCACTAGGCCCAGCTAAGTTTTGTACTTTTAGTAGAGATGGGGTTTCACCATGTTGGCCAGGATGGTCTCGATTTCCCGACCTGGTGATCTGCCCACCTCAGCCTAAAACCGTATCTTTGAAACGCCTCAGCCACAGATCATACCTGGGAGGTGAAGTCATGTTGCTGCAGCTGCCGCCCCTCACGCAGGTCCCAGGACCTGACCGTGTTGTCCAAACCGCCTGTCCAGAGCTTGGTGCCATCATTAGAAATGTCAATACAGCTGGCTCCGTCCGTGTGGCCCTGGAATTGCCTGAAAAATGTCAAAATGGAGGGAAAGCCCTTGAAAAATTAGCTTTTAGTTAACTCAATTTAGAATTCCTTGATGATTCAATTTCAATCCAGGCCTTATTTGTAGATTTCATTTTGGTTTATTATGGTTTCTAAATTATTCAAAGTAGTAACAAAGCATATATGAAAAGATTAAAGTTTAATGGAGATGCCAAATGTCCTGTACTTTTTGCTTGATTTTGAATACTTAGGAATTCTTCTAATTACTTTTTCATGAAAACATGATTGATATTACTAATGAAAAAAAAAATATCTGAAATTAACAAAAGGAAGCACGCCTCCATGTATATGAACTAATCAAAGATATAATCTGAGACCTATTCTATCACTGTGCTATGAGGGAGAGAGAATTTAATTTTCCCTTTTAGAAAGGGCTGGGGATGGCACAGGGAGCGACAGAACTAGTCCTGCCAGTGAGCAGCAATGTGTCTGTGGGTGGCTGTGCAAGACGGAAGGCGAGGCTCTCAAGTAAGGGACCTGGAAAACATACTCAGTGTGAACTACTGGCCCAGGAATCACTCATGGCAAAATGTACCAAGGTCACCAGGAGAAAAAAGGGTTAGAAGCAGCTTCCCATAAGAGCCTGCCTGATAAGCAATGAAAGTGAAGATTTCTTTTGGAATCTATAGGTTTCAGTCCTTTGAAATAACAGATAGTAAAGCCCTCTTCTTTTACACACGTGACTTGTAGCTACCTCTGATTACAACCTTTTCATACCCTGTAGCTGATCATTCTACTTGCTTGCTAATCTCTTAGGTATTGACACCTAGAGAATCGTTTCAGAGCTTTTCCCATCTACCAACACCAACCCTTTATAATCTCATTTGTAAAGTTTTATCTATCCAACCTCAAAGGTGGGACAACAGATAATCTAGACCATTTCAGAATGAGTTGCACCGAATACAGTGCATAGGCCCATGGGAGTTGCTAAATACCTGCTGAAGGAATGAACCTGTTAGATGTCTATGGCACTCAAGACAGTACCACACACTGATGTCTATGGCACCCAAGACAGTACCATATACTGTGAATCTTCTCAGTGAGGCTCTATCAACAATAATGGTTTGTTAGCAAACACAGATGGCAAATTACAGATGTCTAATGAGCTCATGAGGTCATGGAAACCTTATGCATATTAATTATGTCAAACTGACCTCATTTTGTTAAAACAAATTGGTGATGCTTTAGTATAATGTCAAGGAAGGAAAAAAAACCTCATTTTATGAAGTTCAAGTACTATAGAAAACCAGATTTTTATACTGATAATTTGTTTTTAACATCTTAAACTGGACCTGTTCTGAACAATTTTTAGTAAGATATCTCTTTACACACACACACACCACACACACACACACACACCCACCCACACACACACCCATACCTACATACACAGCACTTTGGCAAAATATGGTAAAATCGGCTCCTCCTCACAACCTGGTAACGGATCCTGCTAACCTACCTCACCAAGGTCTGGTTGTGCAGATCCCACACAGCGATGTTGCCGTCACTGCAGCATGAGAAGCAGACCTTGGAATCGGGGCTGATGGCCAGGGCATAGCAGGCGGGGGCCGAGGATGTCAGCTCTGCCTTGATGCGTGGGGTTGGAGCCGCAAGGTCCCAAATGGACAAAGTACTAGCTTCCCCTCCAACAATTAGGGTGCGACCATCAGGGAGCAATCTGCAGGAACGGATGTAGTTATCCCTGTTCTGTAGAGACAAAAACCATCAAGAGATTACTCATGAGGAAAAGAAAACAGCATTAACATGAGAGCAGAAATCCATAAAAGTATTGTGTTCCCTCCTGGTTTAATGAGCCATTTATACTTATGACAATGATAAAGTGGATTAATGCTAGAAAATTACATGAAATTAGGGAAGTACTTAAACTTGATCTACAAAATGTAGTACTGAGATATTTAATCTTAATTAGCATCAAAATGCAAAGCTCTATACCCACTTCCACCACCACCAAATTAACCAACTGCTTGCATCATCTGCACACACAGATACACACGTACACTAATGCAGGAGCTCTTACAGTCTTGGAGTATCCAAACCTGGAACCTTGGTAGACTCAGGCTCAGTTCTGCTGCTGAAAGGTCCTGCTACTAATGGCAAGAAAGTTTCAGGGGTAGATCCCTGGTAGTCTGTTCCTTTTGCCTGGGCCTGCATTACGTGACTAAAGGGCATCATGCATTTGATGAACCTGCACCAGAGGCAAGACTTGATCATGGAGTGTTAAGTAACAGAAAAAGAAATTCCTCCTAGCTCATGAGGTTACAGGAATCTTATGTATATTTAATTATGTTCAATTGATGTAGCCTCATGCTATAGCAAAAATTCTACTAAACTGACATTTCCTAAAGAACTCAAGGGCTAAGGCCAATACAGCAGCTGAGGGGCTATCTAGTATTTGCCACATGAGGCAGTAAGTTACTCTTTACATGTGACAGATGATATTTAGATGCACACTCATAAAGTCACTGTATGGGCTCTTAGTTTGCTTAACCATCGGAGAGGAAAACAAGTGGTTTGTCTTTTCCTATGGGAGGCAGAGTTAATGAAATCAGTATGGTGCACATGCCACACATGAAGAACTAGATCACTGTGTCTCTAGGAAGCAAAAGACATACTCCAAGTGAAAGATCGCAATTCCCTGAAGAGCAACTATCCACCTGGGATCAATACTGTGTGGTGTTGCTTATACATACAGTTCTCTCATCAGCTCCTCCTGTTTTCTGAATGAAAGTCTAAGTCTTGTTCATCCATGTTCACTCACCAGACAGTCGAGCTGGGAGACAGGACTCTTATTGCCAGGGTGGCTGATGTCCCAGACCTTGACGCAGCCCTTCCCACCCGTGTACACGTGTCTCGTGGGGTTGCTGATGGTCACCGCGCACACCACCTCCCCGTGGTTGAGGGTGTTGATCTGGCGAGCATGCCGGGGGATTCCGGGTCCGATGAGGGCGTCGGGGGGAAAAGGGACAGGCTGCATCTGACCGTCTGCGCTAACATGGAAGGAGTATGCTCTAAGGCAATGGAGAGGAAAAAAGAAAGAGGGGAATGTAAAAAATGTCCCTTAACTGTTCAGTGTAATGAGATGAGAAATAAAACACCTTCAGTGCCACTTGTGATTTACGAACAAATCGAATTTACCCATACAGTGTAAAGAACATAATTTCCAGAATCATACAGCCAGGCTGCTACAGAGCTAGATCTCAGGCTGACTCTGTACAAACTGCTGTGAGACATCAGTAGTTACTTAGAATCTCTAAACTGCAGTTCTAATCTCTAAAATGAAGAGAATGCTACCTATACCTCACAGAATTAAATGAGATAACCAATGTCAGGTGCAATAGCCACCTTCAGGGATTCTCCATAAACCTGCATTGCCTTCTCCTTTGGATGAATCAGAGGCCTGTGATGAGGCCTTGCCTACAGATCAATTCATTTCAGGCAAGGGACTTACTAAGGGAGATGAGTAGGCCAAAATCAGGAAGCTTTAAGGAGTTAAGAGCCTCTAGGCTTAGATGTTGAAATGACAGATGTGAAAAGAAAAAAAAAAAAATGATAAAGCCCTAGTTTAAAACCTTGATCAGACTTGACAATCACAAATTCTAATAAACCCAAATGGAATGAGAACCTAAAAAAGCGTCCTGACAGCCCCAAAGGCCCGCCTGTGAGTGAGTATCTCTCAGCAGTTCCATCTCCAGTTCATTTCCAGGGAAAGCCCTCAGGTGGAGAAAGCTTTTGGTTCTAAAATGCAACTTAAGTCAGAGCATCTCCCTCAACACACTCATTTTCATTTTTAGGGCACGAAGTCAGGAAGGGGCGAGTGAGGCTATTGTGATGCATGTTTCTGGAAGCAGAAGACACCAGTGGCAGGCAGGGGGCAGCTGGGCCTATACTGGGGACTATTATAGGCAACAACGCATTTTGGAAACAATGCTATTCTACCTGGGCACGGAGCTTGGGAATCTGCTCTGCTCATGGAAAGTAGTTCACAAAAGACGCACCAAGGGAAAGCATTGTGGGTGCACAAAGGACAGGAGGCTGGACCAAACTGCGGAAGCTGTAGAATTAAATTAAAAGTTTATCGTTCCTTAATGGCAAAAATTTACAGGCCGGCCACATTCATCAAAATTCAGTCCATTATCGAATGGTCCTCAACTACCTGAATGTTCCCAGAAAAAATGAAGCATGCATTGAGGCTGTGGAAGATGAAGGCACCAGACAGTGGCACACTCTTACTTCCTCTGCAGATCACAGAGTGTTGTAGAAGAACATAGTACGTGAGACTTGCTGGAGGGGAAGGATGTGGGAAGCTAGGAAGCCAATGGACAGAAGACGTTTCTTGCATCAAATCAACAGGACTTGGAGATACACTGGATGGGTGACCTTAGAGAGAGATGCTGAAGAGGACCCTAGGGCTTAGAACCTGGGTGACCACGTAGACTGCATTACCTAGTGAAGACGACAGGGAAGCATAACTCAAGGGTACACCTACAGGGAGGTGAAGGAATTGGTTTTCTTGAACTTAGGGCAGAAATCCAAACAGCTATGATTCAGGAGAGAGGTCAGGTTAGAAATCATCCATAAAGAAGTGATGTGTGAAGCTAAGGGGACGGAAATAAGAATCCCAGAGCAGATTATGCAGTGAGAAGCAGACCAGATACAGAATCCCAAAGAATGTGGACATTTAAGGAATCTCCAGCCAGAGTAGTCATGGAATTAAATTATTAGTAGAGATAATAAAATAGAAAGGGAGAGAAGATGTTCAATCACATGACAATTTACTAAGATTCATTCACTTAACACCCATTTCTTGAGTATCCCAGTGTGCCAAGCACTATGGTAAGAATGGAATAAGAAAGAAATGCACACACCTTGTTCTCCTGAAGTTACAGCCTGAGGGGCACATTCATTAGTGAGATATGCACATAAATAACTATCAAAATGTCAGATAGTCAGTGTGATGAACAATGCATGGTAGTCTAGGACTTTGACAGAGTGAAAAGGACAGAGGAAATGGCAATGGGGCTGCAGTATTAAGAATGGGTACAAATTGTCTGAAGACAGTATGATGATTAGGAGTATGGCAAATTCAAAGGCCAGAGCAAGAGAGCATGCTAATTATTCATTTAGTCAGCAAATACTTCCTAAATGCCTCGTATGTTCTAGTTACCATCAGGTGCTGGGAAATCAGAGGTGAACAATACCCACAAAGTCCCTATCCTTACACTAATCTACATCCCAGAGGGGAAAACAGGTAACAGATAAATATAAATAAGTAACCTCAGACAGTGGAAAATAGCATTAAACATAACACACAGTTTCAGATAGAAGAGAGTAGGGGTGCACAGAGTGGCAGTCGGTGGCCCTCTCTGAAGAGGCAGCATATGGGCTGAGAGCTGAAGGAACGACACAGGCCTTACAAATACGTAATGGGGAATGTGCCAGGCAGAGGGAAAGGCGAATGCAAAGGCCTTGACCAGAAAGAAGCAAGGAGGCCAGAGTGCATTCGGTGGAGAGCATACAGGATATGAAGGGACAGGTAAGGCCAAACTAAAAAGGGCCATGTAGGCTGTGATGAGTACAAATGTGAATCTGGAGACTTGTGCAAAAAAAGTGACACGATTCAGTTAACGTCTTCAAATGATCTTCCGATTGCTGGGTGCAGAATGGAGTGCAGGTGGCAAAACGAAAGACAACTAGTCTGGGGACTACACAGTAATCTAGGGGAGAAGAAGTGGCTAGAGCTTGGGAGACAGTGGTAAGTTGGAAACAGAACGTGGAGCACTCCGGCTGACTGGAGCCACAGTAGGTTGTACTGGGTGGGATGATTAGAATCTGGAGGGGACACAGGCGTGATGACAAGCTCTTCTTTGTGAACATGTAAATACAGGTAACTGAAGGTGAGGAAGGCAGATGTTCACTAGAGATGAGGGGGTCCAAGACCACGATGAAGATGTTGGGGGGCTGTCTCTGTAGATACCAGAGTCAACCAGGATTACGGCAGCCTCTGGGTGGTGGCAGACTCTCGGCCGTGTACCAGGTCTTTAATACACTGGGGAAATACTTCCAACAAGGTGGAGGAGGAGGAAGTCCAACGGCAAGAGCCTGAAAGGAGCAAAGTTTTCATAAACAGGTAGAAAAGTTCTGTTCTTGGAAAGGCTGGGGAAGGGGTGGCAACCACAGCTGTTATTAACCCCACTGCTGGTGCTGAGGTCAGTGAATGAAATGGAAAGGTCACCCCATAGAGAGCTGCAGGTGAAGGGGTCGCCTCAGGAGACGGCCAGATTTCAGTTCAGACAAGGAGAAGGCGGCAGTAATGCTCCTTAAAGGCGGAGGTTCTGAGGGATGACGACCGAGAAAAAGGCTAATTGATTTAGCAATTAGGAGGTCATGAAGACTAAATCTTAAAGGAAGGGAAAGAAAGATTATTCCAAGTTTAGATGGTGTTATACATTCTTAACGATAATGTATTAGGAAAGTCATCTCATTCTCTAGTCTAGTGTCACTAAATGGTTTTTAAAGAGCACTGAGATTTTAAATAGTTAAGAACACAGGCACACCATTTCCTTCAAGGTCTTCAACAGGACAGCCTTCACCTCAATCACAACCACTCTGTGAGCACCTACTATGTTCCCGGAAAGAGTCCTTTCAGGAGTCCAGATGAATTCCAAGAGCCTGCTTTCATTAATGTGGCCCTCTGTTCGCTATTAATATACATAGAAGGCACTCAGAACTGGTAACAATAAAGCTCTAGTACACACTTATTATCAGATTTCGATAGACTCTTTGACTGTAACTAGCAAAAGACTCCTGGAAGGTATGAGGGAAGTCAACACAGCCAGGAATCAGAGAAACCCAGGCGCAAAGGACTATTCTGTTTCTAACTAATTTAATGCACCACTATATTAAATATCTCCCATCCATATACTCTGATGCAAATGTCATCAAACGATACAAAATTAGGTAATGCCCCTGGTCTTGCCCACAAGTGACTAGCAATCTAGTTAGCATGATGAGAGAAAAGTACAGAAGTGACTACAATATCAGGTCACATTCTAATGGAAAGTATTCTGAAGTGTTTTGAAAAGGAAAGATAGAGCTTATGTTGCATGAGAGAGAGACATGGTAATAGAAATGGGTTTTTAAAGAGTGAAAAGATATCATCAAGTAAAGAGAAAGATGGAAAAAATATTCCAGATAGCAAGAATAGCAGAGAACAAAAGTTCAAAAGGATGAGGTGAAATGAGCTGGTTTTAATCCAGGAATTCATTCAACAATAACCACACAGTAGGTGGATAGAAGAACTGGCCAAGCACAGTCTGAAAAAACATACCAGATCTATATCTCTATATAATTAAATCAATGTAATGCTATAAAAGGGAAGGAACAGAATGCCAGCCAGAGACCTTCCCAGAATTGACTGAAGGGATTTTTGATGGATAGAGGGAGTGTGCCATTACTGGGCAAAGCTATTCATAAAATAAACTTAGTAGCAAGGAGTAGGATAGACAGGAGGAATTAAAAACAATTATTCCTGTTGGGCGTGGTAGCTCATGTCTGTAATCCCAGCATTTTGGGAGGCCAAGGGGGATGGATCACTTGAGGTCAGGAGTTCGGAGACCAGTCAGTGAAACCTCATGTCTACTAAAAATACATAAAAATTAGCCAGGCATGGTGGCACATGTGCCTGTAATCCCAGCTACTTGGGAGGCTGAGGCATGTGAATCATTTGAACCCAGGAGGCAGAGGTTGCAGTGAGCTGAGATTAAGCCATTACACTCCAGCGTGAGCGACAGATCGAGACTCTCTCTCAAACAACAACAACAATAATTATTCCAACAATTGAAATAAGAGGTACTGGGGGGCCTGAACTAGGCAAGGGCAAGGATGACAAGTTAGAAGGTACAGTGGACATAAAATCCTATAGGACTAAATTGATGAGATGTGAGGAGGAGCTAGAGTAACTGAGTTTCTGAGCTCAGGAAAAAAGAAACGTGGTACTTGTAGTTACCAAAAAAAAGGGCAAACTGGGAAGAGGACCTAATTTACAAAAGTACTTTCTGAATATAATGAATTTGTGGTGCAAGTAACATACACTCAAGATCCCTAGCTAAGATGCCCAACAAATAACTAGAAATACAGGGCTGGAGGGAGAGAAATAGAGTGACCTGAACTCCTCGCAACACAAACATACACCCCACAGGTTAAGCTGCTACGAGCATAAGAATGGCTCTCCAACAAACATGGCGATGAGAATAAGAGACAGTTGAAGAAAATGCTAGGCTTGGACTTTCTGACATAACTACACTTTGAACAATCCAGACTCATGCAATTTGCTTTTTTAAAAACATGTGTATCAAACTCATTATATATAGATTATCATCTTGACAAAGACCCTGCATATTTAAAGAAGGTTGCTGGCTTTCCCACCTTCCCCTCATTCTCCTCTCTGAGGCCCAGTTCTGCTGTGCTGTGCTCATCTCTCACGTGCACAATACCTTCTCCACATTTCCAATGTGTCACAAGATGGGATTCAACCTTGAGGTCACAATGAGGTCTGGTTATTGTATTTTACATTGACATATGATAGAAAACCTTGGTTCTAAGTAGCACACAGACCAGTGAGTTAGCCAACAAATACTTGTTGAAGGTTTTTACCACGTTTCAGGCATTATTCTCATTTGAAAATCTTGCTTTATAAACATAAACCAATGCAAAAGAGTCAGATTCCTGAATTGTGAGCAGCCTATAATCCACTAACCTGAGATCTTTTATTTTTGCCCTGTTCACATGTCATATCCCATACAATTAGTACCATGATTTTAATCAAATACTTATACACTAGCCATAGAAGTCTCATTTGAGTAGCAGGTGAAGGAGAAAGGCCATTTTTGGCTTATGTTGAAATTAAACTATGTTGTCATTCCAACTATATGTGGAGTAGAACCTCTGCTAATTCACCTGAACAGACAAGAGCACTCAATGAGAATTATATAATAAACACCATTTTATTAATTTGGAACATGCATTTAATTATAATTTCTGATAATATCTAGCAATTCATTGTGTGAAATAATTGGAACAGAGATGCACAACTTTTATAAGTCTTTCTGGAGAAAGGTAGTTACATTGTGGGTATGTGTGATGGAGGAGGATGGATGATTTTTTGTTTTATTTTCTAGCACACCTAAAGTTTTGTTTTGAAAGATATGCACAAGACAACGTTGCACAATTCTGTATCTTATGATCTGGAGAGCCACATAACTGTTATATTCATTTCTGCTATAAAAATCTATAATAAAAGTATATTATCTCTATGTGCATATAAGTCAATATAACTTTATATGCCTTCATGCTCTGTTACATAAAGACACACCAATGACCCATCTTCTTGGGTCACTTCTGCCCCTAAAACACACTGTACCTCCTACTACATAAGTAGCCGAAAAATGGATAATATGCTGGGACAAAGCTGAAAGGGAAATAAGGCTGGGGTTGACTAAACAGCCACCATGTAACAAATGTGGCACTCAATGAACACACAACATATTATCTTACTTTCTATCTTCACATCCTTCTTGTTGAGGAGGTGCCATCCCTGATTCATGGATGAGCCGACTGAAGCTCACGAAGAAACTGTGCATAAAGCCACTCCTCTCAGTGGAGAGAAGAGTCTAAATTCAACTGGCAGAGTCTAAATTCAAACTGGGATCTGTCACACTCCCAAAACCATACTCTGTTGACTGCACCACATGCTTTTTGGTAAAGGGTCATTTTCCTGGTAAAGTGTCATTTGCCAGTTGCAGTAGATGTGACCGTACTCTCATAAACACAAATTCTCAACAATCCTCTAATCCATTAACTCACGCAAAAGGATCTTAAATATTTAAACATTTCATAAAACCAAAATTCAAAACTGATGAAGGGAAGTCAGCTCAAGACTCAGAAGCATGACCTGAGTCAGAGCGGCTGTGACTCCACAGTGGTTTAACTGGTCCAAATCCCCTAGCCAAGGTGTTTCCTTAAAGACACTTACACCCCTTGCGCCTCGAAGCAGCAGCTGAGGCAAGAAGCATCATCTCATTCACTCTCGTGGTTATGCTGTAGCTCTGGGTACAACTGTTGGTTACCTAAGAAGTGACCATAAAAAAGGGATAGTACTTCTTCCCTAAAGGAACCCTTCCACTTTCCCCACAAGTTCATATGGAACTTGTAGGTATCTGTGTCATTATTTGATTAATCGTACTACCTTGTTATTTAGCATTGCTTGAAATAGACCCAATTTTCACCTTCAAATACCTCAGAGTTCTTGGTCAATAAGAGTTGTCAGTCAGTCAACAATTATTTGCAAAACACATACAGGTCCACAGAATTGTATGGTAACTGATATTCATACCTTCAACTCTCGAGGAACTCTAATTTGTCTTTTCTCCCCTATTAATCAGTCTAATATTTACCAAGCAACTTGGCTATGGAGCCAGCACTGTGTTTGATGCAACAAGGAAGGTTAGGGTAGAGTCTGTGGAGAAGTATTAACATGCTACAAAAGGAAGAACTGAGATTCGGATTCCTCAGATGGAAAGTAAAGAGAGGGTCTAGGTTAGGCAACACTGAAGGGATGTGGGGAGAAGAGGGCACGCAATTAACACCAGGGTGAAAACTAGGTGCCTGAGTGTGAGGGAGTGAATAAACAAGCAATGGGAGGTCCGAGAAGAGAGATCAGCAAATATCCGTTCCCTGAGCAAATCCACACTGTGAGCACCACTACGAACCAGGTACCATGCTAGGCAGTGAGACTACTTCTATAACTGAACAACAGAAACCTCTCTTCTGCGTTCATGGAACTTATAGGCAAGAGGGAGAGGCAGAAAATGGCTACAAATAAGCATTAGAAAGGTAGTAGAACAGGAGAGAATAATAGGGAGGAAGGGAGAGAGGGATAATAGGGCTGTCAGGGCAGAACGCTCTGACATAATGACATCTTAGATAACTAAATGAGACACTAAGCCACACAAAGTTTTGCAGGAAGAAGGACAGTAAGAACAAAATGCCTCAAGGCAGGCAAGCTAGCAGGGAAGCCTCTGGGAGAAGGGGCCTTGAGCTGCTACTGAGGGCCAGCTCTGGAGAGCCCTGGAGACTGGGGAGGCAGCACATATACGGCACGTGTAGTGACAGAGGGGATGCCCACGGACAGAGTGATGAGAATAAATGCACACACACAGGTGACTAACAAGGCCACGGAGGATCTGCGGGGGAGGCTTCCCAAAGGAGAGGAGAGAGAAAGCAGCCAGCTGGGATTTTAAAGAAAGAGCCAGTGCTACTTTATAGTAAAATCTTTGTTTCTGGGAAGATGAAGCCAATTAGCAGAGACAACTGTGACGAGGTAGTAATAAAAAGGTGCATCAGATTAAAATAAAGTATTTGGAATGAGATCTGGTGAGAGATCACAATGTACAAGAGGAGGCTAGAACTGGTATGTTGTGTTTTGTCTTTCCTAACTCAAGGAATCTGTGAATACAGAGGCTCCAGATGCCCAAAGCACAGTGTGAAGCCAACTGAGCAAGTCACCTTTTCTGAAAACAGAACTTAGCGTTAAGAGTGCCCTTATTTCCTTTCAGCTTTTGAAGTTTGGCATGTCTTTTCCCAACATATTCAAATTTTGAACATCCAGGTTTGCACATAATAATCAGACTTTTGGAACAAAGAATTGCCTTGAAATCCGCAACAGATGTAGAGAAGACCTGACTACTGGAGATGTTTCTGCAATTTGCATTTACATATTAAAGCTCAAAATTTTGCACTGCAAAACCCCACTTCATTACTTCTCTTCTTGTGCTAAGAGAAAATGAAAAATACCTTGCAAGGTAAAAAATACAAGTCATGGGAACTCCCCCAACACTGTCGAGTGGTCCTCAAAGTCTAAGGGGCCAGCAAGGGACCTGAGTTTGACACACAATGAGTAAAGAGGCAAAAAGGTACTCACGGTTTCCCTCCTGGAATGCCTGTCAGGTTTGGAGGTATTGCTGGCACACGCATGTGATGGTGTGGATCAAATCCCACCTATAATTTTTCCCAAGCAAACAACAAAAATAAGCACAGTTACATGCGACTTGTTTTATCCTTCTCAAAATCTATTCTAAAACCTGGGAGAATAGATCCTTAAAAAATAAGGTTTCAGAGATATATACATAAAAGTATTCACTGATGAAATGATAAAACGTTTAGGATTTAATGGTATCATACTTGAGGGTGGAACATAGATTAAAAAATTATACTAATGATTACTGAAGCTCATGGTAAAACCAAAGAGTCATTACATTCATTATACTATGTGATCTAATTCTGTGGGTCTGAAATTTCCAAAATTAGTATCATTTTGGAAAATTTAAAATTAGTATTCTTTTAAAAAGACATATAAAATAAAAAAGAAACTTCCTCACCTTACAAAAGAACATGGATCTCAAGATATAATTACATGTAGCTTCATTTATAAATACCCACAGATCTCTAAATACCTTAGATTATATAAATTAAATTAAAAAATACATAGGTCAGGCATGGTGGCTCATGCCTGTAATCCTAGCAATTTAGGAGATTGTGGCAGGCAGATCACATGAGGCCAGGAATTCCAGACCAGACTGGGCAACATGGTGAAACCCTGCCTCTATGGAAAATTTTAAAAATTAGCTGGGCATGGTGGTGCATGCTGTAGTCTGAGCTACTTGGGAGGCTGAGGTGGGAGGATCACTTAAGCCTGGGAGGCGGAGGCTGCAGTAAGCCAAGATCATGCCACTGCACTCCAGCCTGGGTGATAGAGTGAGACCCTGTCTCAATCAATCAAGCAATCAAGCAATCAATCAAGCATGACAATCCTGTGTGCTAAAATATTATTTTGTGAAGCTCACAAACGCACCACTGGTGATCTCCCATAGGCAGCAGCAGCAGCAGCGGCAGCGGCAGCTGCACTCATCTGAGGGGAGATGTTGTGGAGCCCAGCATAGGCAGCTCCAGGGCTGGTCAGCTCTCCGTTCATTCCAGCATGGGGCACGATCCCAAACGGAGTTGGATATGGACAGGGTACTGCCATTGGGGTCCTTAGGCTTGAGGCTGCAAACCAAAATGGATGGAAGAAAAATGAAGAACACAGGAAACAACAGTGAAGACATTTGTAAACATGTCAAAAAATAGAATCTATGGTTCAAATGAGCTTATTTTAATATTCTCAAAAGTCATTCAAGCCTTCAGAGTTCACTCATTCACTCTGTTCTACTGAACACTTACCATGTGCCAGACAAGGTTGGTCCCAGGTGCTCAGTTCAGGTTAAGTAACTTTGTCTAACAGCCATTCAGTGCTGGTCATTAGCACTTTTAATGTACTGTACTCTTTAAATTATTTAAAAACAAGCATAAAAATATAGAAAACACTTTTTTCTTACTAACCCAAAGGGTCAACTCCTGGTGGTTTTCCAGGTACAGGCCTCAATCCGGGAGTAGAGTTACTGCCTGGGGTGGGCGCATCAGTTCGTGGAGTAGGGGTATTGGACTTTGAAACGGGAGTAGTAGATTTTTCATTCTAATGAGATGAAATGACATGTACCAGCAATTAGAACATGGTTTTAACAATGACTTTAAACATTATAAAGGTAAAGAAAAGGAAGGGAGGAAAAAAAATGTAAGAGGTTCTTCAGCTTGGGCCTTGACTTTCATTAATAGAAACGTTAACAAAGAAACAAAAGAATTCCTTGAGACTGCAGACCTAACATTTGGGAAGACATAAACTAAAGCTGAATTTAGAAGAGAGTAGCTCATTTCTAGGAAATTGGTCTGAGTCAGATGAGGCTCACAAACCAGGATGTCCTAACTGTGGCCACTTGCTGGTGGCTTTGGTGAAGACTGGGGTAACTTTGGGCTCCTGGCAGAATGTTCACGTCATAAGAGGCTTCCTGGTGAACAGGTCATATTAGAAAACAGATCCAAGTCTGAACTGTCATAGAGACTAAGCAGAGAGCAGGTGCCATTAAAAGAATGCCAGAAGGCCAAGAGAAAATAAAATAAAATTTAAAAAACCCAACAATCTAGCCCTCTGTCGGACATATTCCCCCTAATTTGCAGAGCAACTGAGGAATTTCCTTTCCTTTAGCTGTGAATTCCGGAGGTTATTAGAAAACTGAATTTGTCTTTTTATTCTTTAAATGTTATGTTACAAGGAAATAACTGGTGAGGAAAAAAGACACGCCACACAAAATTGCAATTAACTACACAGCCACAGAAGAATAGGGTGCAGGGAGATTATCCTGATGGGTGAGCAGTTCATTTTTGCATTTGTGATTTGTGATGTGAGTCAAGGTAGACTTTTGTAAATGACAGATTACTTTTTAGATAGGAAGGGAAAATTATTGCAGTCATATGTAGTTTGGTAATTCAAACAAAGCTAGCAACAAAATCACATTCAAGCCCCAAACTAAATTTACCATAAACCACAGGCGACAAAACCATCTCTGTAACCCCAGTGTGCATTTTTCATCTTCGCTAAGACGTGTTTCACTCAATTTCCCCATATCCCTCTTCTATCCTTGCAAAAAGAATCACAAAATAAACACTCATCACCAACAAGTTAGTAAACTTATTCTGCTCTACATACTTTTGCCAATTAAACTTAAATACTGAACATATATATACACTTGGAAATAAAAGCCCTGTAAAAAATGTGAGAAATATAAAGATAAAAACATCAAGTTCAAACATCAAATTGGCAGAGGCCACAGAGAGATGGTAAGGAGCTACTTACAAGGCTAAGTTCTTTGGATTTGGAGGAGGGAGTACTGCTGGAAGATGCAATAGAGGCTGGACTAATTGGGGCATCTTTCTTGAGCAGGCGTGTCTTGTCCAGGCCATTCTCTCTCGGGGAATGTGCTGGGCTCCCTCGAGGGGAAGATGGATCCTACAAAGGAACATCATGGATAGTAATGCAAGCACAGCCCATTTACAACGCTGGGGTTGTTGGGTGTGGACATTTCTAGCCAAAAACATTTAATGCATGCTTAGAAGCACAAATGTGTTAGAACAGATAACAATACTCACTGAAACTACTAACGAAAATATTCAGTATTGAGGGCCCCCAAATTATAGTATTTATAGCACTTATTTAAAATCCAAAGAAAAATCAAAACCCCACCCATCTGCCAATTGCATGTCAATAAGACCTGCAGGCTGACCACAGAGATCTGGTGTGCCTTCACTGCGGTAGAGAAAGACACTTTACTCTTAATAGAAAAGAACAGCGACAAGAAAAAAGAAAAGATCAATAACATAAAATCAGTAGTATATAATTGTTATGTAAGTAAAAAGTGGGTCCCTTTAGAAATCAAGAATATGTTTTGGGTGGGGTGCAGTGGCTCACACCTGTAATTAATTCTAGCCCAGGAGTTTGAGCCCAGCCTAGGTAACATAATGAGACCTCATCTCCACAAAAAATTTAAATATTCGCCAGGCATGGTGGCGTGTGCCTGTAGTTCCAGCTACTCGGGAGGCTGAGCAGGGAGAATCACTTTAGCGTAGGAGTTCAAGGCTGCGGTGAACTGTGGTCGCAATACTGTACTTTAGCCTGGGCAACAGAACAGGACCCTGCCTCAAACAACAACAACAACAACAAAATGACAAATCTCAAAATATTTTGGATACTAATTGTTCAAACAACTAGTCTTTGATATGGCTGGACAAGAACAGAAAATTAAAGTAGCCACTAACATACCTCATTGGAAACGTCAACCACCAAGTTGTCATCACTTTTTTCACCATCGCTGTCCTGCATTGACAAGTGAGAAGCATTATCTTCTCCCCCCAACAAAATATACCACATTTACCCTAAGTAAGTCCAGACTAATTCCTCAGATCATATAAAGATGAGCTGTACCAAACAGTGTTAAATACTTGACAATGTCCTATTTTCTTTAATCCTCATGATGATGCTATGAAGGTGGGTAATATGATTATATTCTTTAGATTATGAGACTGATGCACTGCCCACTGCACCAACAGGGTGACCTGATTATATTTTTCAGTTTACAAAACTGAAGCTGATGGTTGGCTTATTACTCTAGAGTAGAGGCTGCAAACCGACAAGCCCAGGCTAAATCCAACCTACACACAGGTGTGGTCTGGTTTGTCAGTATTTTAAAAAACTGCATATTGGGAGGTAAAAATCCAGATTTTCAGCTTTTCATGAGGCCTGAAGCCCTGTAGGACACGAGCAGGGAAGCAGAGCAGGGGCCGCCGCCTCCACACTGCTCCATCCAGCTTGCTCCCGGCTTTCACTCCTGTGACCTGCCCAGCCACTAGAGGAAAATGAGCTTCATTCCAGGCTAGGGATGATCTTGGATGACTCTCCATGTTTTATTCCACAATATTTGGTATATCCTTCAGCACATGAATCCCTAGGCATTTAAACACATTTTTTATGATTTTATATTTTTTCCTTAACAATTCTAGCTAACCACAGAAAATCCAACCACTCTGAAATAAATGGCGAAGCAAATACACCTATAGAAACAATAATATGGATCATTCAGGTCTTCTGTTAGCTGCCCAAAAGAAGCATTCTGTCCTCACATGCACCTGTACACACACAGGACTTCACCTAGCCAATGGCTACAGAGCTATAAATGCAACAAATGTTTTTTGTCTCCTAAAGGATGTTATCCTGTGTTCCTGTGTTGGCTGGAAACAGTCAAAGGGTAAAATGGCTGCAGATAAAAAGGCAAGCTGGCCTCCCCTAAAGCAAAGGTGAATGAACTTACATAACGAGCTGCAATTTCCTTTTCTTCAGTTTTCTGTTTTTTGCTCTCTGAGGAGTAGTCTGTGGAGTTTCTGTGCTTCTCAGCACCTCGGAAACTGGCTGATGGGGATACTGAAGAGCTCTGGAATTAGAAGGAGAGGAAGCATGGTTGAGAAATTATCATCCATTTAGTCGAGTGATTTTTAAGTCACTTGAGACTTTCTTTTCTTTTTGTTCTTTAGTATATACTTGCAAAGCTGTTCAGAGGAAACAGGAGAGAGCAGAGAAGACGAAAGGAGGAAAACAGGGATCTAAAGGGAAAGACAAGTAGCAAAAGACAAGGGGAAAGATAATGGGAAAGAAAGAAGAAGAGAGAAGACGCAGAGAGATGGGACAGAAGGAGGAGAGGAATTAAAAAGGGTGGCAGGAGTTAGTGTCAACTCAAAACAGAGAATGGGTTGGGTTTTACGGATATATTGTACTGTTGAAGTGCCTTTAGAAAGTTGGGAAAGGGGCTGGGCATGGTGGCTCACACCTGTAATCCCAGTACTTTGGGAGGCTAAGGTGGGTAGATCACGAGGTCAGGAGGTGGAGACCATCCTGGCCAACATGGTGAAATCCCGTCGTTATGGAAAAGACAAAACAAATTAGCCAGGCGTGGTGGCGGGCGCCTGTAGTCCCAGCTACTCAGGAGGCTGAGGCAGGAGAACTGCTTGAACCCAGGAGGCAGATGCTGCAGTGAGCCGAGATGGCGCCACTGCACTCCAGCCTGGGCGACAGAGTGAGACTCTGTCTCGCAAAAAGAGAAAGAAAGAAAGTTGGGAAAAGAAGCATATATGAGAAAAAAGGGAAAGAGAAAAATCAGGCTTTTTTAAAAAATTTATTTTATTTTTTTAAAGTTTGCTGGCTAATGGGAAGCCAGCATTTCAAGCTTCTACAGAGAAACTATAAAGCAGAGCTTTTAAGAGGTAGTAAGTCAATGAAAAAAAGGGGGGGGGGGAAGTAATTTTGGGGGATTTGAACAAGCAAAGATGGTGGTCATGTGACATATAGGTCATATTTATGAAATTTTGCTCAGCGCCACATACTAGGGCTTGGAAGATGCAGAGTGGCAGGAAAAACACCACCTGCAAAAAATGCATATTATTCCTTTCTCACTCCTATGGTTTTCATGAATCCACTCCTTTTAATGTCTGGAAACCTAGCAATGCCGCTGGGGCCAGGGAATGGAGAAAGATCCTCCACGCCTCTTGGGATTACACTTAGGCTCAGCCTGTATGCTCCATCTCCGCTTTCAAGGAGCTCGCAACTGGAGAAGTCTCCTACACACGCACGAGAAGGGAATGACTCTATCTGCCATGAAGGTCAGGTGGTTACTGGGCACATTTAGATAATATGAGAGCTTAAAATCATGGAAGAAGCAGTGAGAAAAGTGCCAATGAAAACTGGATCTAATCTTAACAATTACCTAGTGCCTATGCTTCATACAGACCAAAGAAAAGATCTAAACGCAGGCGAGGTGGGAGAGTGGGAGCTGGGCTGAGGGTTGTGCTATCCTGCTGAGTGGTGAATGGCAAAAACCTGAGTAGCACAGTCCCTTGGCAGGGCACCAGGGCAGGGCTCCCAACTGTGAATGACCCTCACCCAGGGTAAGAAAGGGCTGATCTTGGAGGGTAGTAGAAAGAATATCTGAAAATCTCTATGGAAAAAAAGTTATAGGAAAAACAATGACCACTGGAACGTCTCTGTCTGGCATGCAAATCAATTCAGAAAACTGGCCGGGAAGGCTCTTCCTCATTTACAAATTCATTTCACGTAAGACTCTTTGAACTTTTTTTTTTTTTTTTTTTTGCTTTAAGTCTGTTGGTAATAACTAACATTTATAAAAACGTACAACATTTACGAGGGCCTTTTAATTAACTATGGGAGAAAGTGTGTTATCCAGAACTTTTGGGTCTATGTTCCATTGTATTTCCACTGAGCCATAATGTCACAGTTTCTTTTGTGGCACTTCTGAACTTTCAAAGCACATTGTTAGAAGACGGATAGGCCTTCTTCATACCTGTGGTGATGGCAACTCTATTACGAGCTCATAGGTGTGCAGGTGGGAGTTTGGTGGGGGAGAGAGATGGGACCAGTGAGTGCATACCCACTGGGAGGGGCTGGGGACCTCTAAATCCTTCCCTGCTGTGCCAGCCCCTCTTGAGGTTTTATATGAATACTCTATCCCTATCAAACATTCAACTTTAAGCTTAGTGGCAGAAAAGACTGCAGGCATTGTTCAGTAAGGCTGAAGATTGACACAGAACATTACGAGCCAAAAGATTTTTTAAAGTGGACTACTTCTTGACTTTTGTGTATCTCTGCTGAGTTCCAAACCTCACTCCCAAGCCATGAGACTTGGGTCAACACTTCTTCTTTGCTTTCACACAACTCAGTGCAATCAGCAGGTTTTCATGACCACCGAAACCATGCATGCAACCATCACCTGTGGGTTACTATCTACCTTACTTCATGCCTCAATCCCATTTCTAGTTTTCCCCTCTCCACTCTATCTACCTCACTCCTGGAATCATACTACCCAAAGAGAGGTTCAGCCTGTTCTTACTCCTTTTTTAAAAGGACAGTTTCCTACTGTTCACAGGGGGAAAAAATGCCAAATTTCTGAGTATGGCTGTTTTCCAAAGTCTTCACTCCACACCCCAATCCAGAGTCCTGGCCTTGCATCCTACCATCAGCACTATAAGCCAGTGTTCCCCTGGGCTCTGTGTATGTTCGTTACATCTGTAGCCTTTTTTCCTGGCTTATGGCAATGCCTATTTTCTCAAGATCTGTCTTTTGAAATCCCCCACTATCCTTAAGAATCAGCTCTAATGTCACTTTTCAAAGCTTCCTCAGATGCTGCCAGGCGGAATTAATCATTCATTCCTCTTTGTTCCCTTAACATTTTGTTCCTCCGATGAGTAAAGCACCCACAATAAATTTATTGCTGTGTTTACAAGGCCACTTCCCACTTCAGGCTGTGGGCTCCCTGAGGGTGGGGGCACCTAGCAGCACGAGCAAAAGAGAACTGCCCAGAAATATTTCTAACACAAATGGCTGAACATCCCCTCTGCATGCCTCAATCTCACTCCAAATCTCTTATGATACATTTCTTTTCTGAGCATCACTAGGATGAACAATTCCACGGGAGACCATTCACTAGAGTAAGATTTGTGTAGTGGTGCCCCTGAAACAGGTAATATGGCAATTCAGCCCCTTCCTCACCTTTGCTACTTTACCTACCCTTTAGAAGCACTAAATCTGGCTAATCTGATATTTCACAAAAAGAAGAAAAGTAGAGTGTATGTATCTTTTATTAATAATTCTCTGAGCATTCAGATTCTGCTATATTCTATTGAAAGTTGTTTCCACATTAAGAGGAAAAATTTCTAAACAAAACAATTTCTTAAAAATACTAAAAGGTGATGCCTATTGAGATTTTTTTGTTCATTTGTTGGCTTATATGTACAATCAAATACTTTATATTTTTCTTAAGCTAGCTGTTTCTGGTTGTGCAGGCAGCGTTATATTTTTGAATTTGTAGAACAGAGTTACATGTTGGAGTTTCCTGGTAGAATGATAAAGTAGTTAATTATCACTAGCATTTAAAGGTTAAGCTGCACAATGGGCACCGGGGCAATCAGCAATGTTCTAATAACATAATTACTCTGGAATCAAATTGGACTTGGCACAGACTCTCATCATGAATCTTGTAAGTCCACCATTCTGCCACACGAATGCCACTTGGATCTTTGCTAGGAATGTGAATAAGAGGAATTAAATAAATACCGATAAAGTCATGCTTTTACTAGAAAAGCTTTTTTATTTCTCTATTATTATTTTAAAAGCTCAATTTAGATATTTCTCAAGCTTACCACGTAACTTACTGAAGCTGCATTGTGACCCTATAAATCTACAAATTTAGAAGGATTAAACACAAGTCTTTCTCACTACAGTCTGAGCGTATGTGTGTGTGTGTGTGTGTGTATCTCAGCAAATCTGTTATGATTGGAGAGTCACAGTCAGAAGCAATGGCTGATCCAGAGAAAGCAAAATACTCTGAATGTGAATGTTTAGTAAAGCTCTGGATTTTAAAAGTAAACACTTATACTGGGATATTTAAAAAGAACAGGGTAGATCTGTTTAAAAAAAAAAAGCAGGAAAACAAGGAGAAATCAAGAGGAAAATAATAAAGGATTAAAAGACTTATTACATGGAAACCCCAATTGCTTTGGCAGCAAAAGGTAAGCTTTAGAAAGCTATTGCTAACATCACAAATCAGGTTCTAATTTCACTATGAGAAGACTCTAGTTCCTAGTTTAAAGTCCACCCCAGACTTTACTAAGGCTATTGACCAAGTCAGATGGAAAACTGACACGTTCAGCATCTTGAAAGGGATGGCCCCACCCCTCCACCTTTACTCCTCTGCCACTTCAAGATCAAAGATGACAATTGTATGTGAAAGACTTCTATAAAGTAACTCCCCCCCAAAAGAAGATGCTGTTGTTATAATTAGCTAATTTTAATAACAGGGAGCACAGATTTTAATAGCAGGCAAGAGCATCTCTCTGGAGTCAGACTGCCTGGTGTGAGTCTAGAGTCTTCACTTAATAGCTGTGTAGCCGTAAGGGATGTTGCTTATTCTTAGTCTCTCTTCAGTCTGAGGGTAACAACACACCATCCTCAGCCCCACAAGGCTGCTCTGAGGACCAAGAAAAATAATCCACATAAAGTACAATGTGCAGTTCCAGGCACATAGCCCAGCCCCTCAACAGTGCAACTTAGTCCCATCACTGTATACTGGACTCCAGTTGATTCTACTTACTTTAGAGATTGGGATGGTGACCTAGTGTGGATCTTCTATTTTAAACCTTATGTTAGGTCTTTTGTAGACATTTGTGTAGCACTTCCCCCAGCATAGATATTCTGATGCACTGTAATTATAGGGTTTTAATATGCTACTATTCACCAAAGCTCTTCTCCTTTCAACAATCACAATAAGGTTTTGGTTCAACACTGCACAGAGGCAAGACTGCAAATACTATCTCTACAATGGACTTTCTAATTTGATTTCTAATGCACACCATGCCCATTTTGCTTTCCATTCACGTAGGTGCAGTGCTTAGACTTCCCTGCCCATAGAGGATAACAACCAGAAAGAACATGCTAAAGGTCACATGGACAACCATGATCAAGAAGCCTAAAACTCATTCGTTACGGCTTGTTTGCTCATCAGCTATGGCCTTCAAAAATCCTATCCACATGGTACCAAAGGGTAAATCAGTTTGCAAACAGATAAACGGGATAATGAGGAGTCAGAAGGCACCATTAAAATCTATCAAGGGTAACTGCAAGTCCTGGTTTGTCCTTTCTACACCTGTTGTCCAGACTTCCCTTCACTCTCAAAAACGGCCAAGTTTAGATGATAAATTATAGTTACTCTAACTATAGTTCAGTCACTATAGAATTCTCAAACATTAATTGGAGTCAGGGACAATTCAAGTTGAGTTTGTTTTTGGTGATGGGGACAGCGCTGGGGGCACAGAGACAGAAAGCTGAAGACAGCCCCTGTAGATCCTTTACTGATGCCATAACCAAAGTCCTCAATCATATTTCCCTCTGCAACCCGTTTGAAAAGCAAAAGACCCATGTCAAAAATAAAAATGGACACTGGTGACTCCATAGTCATCAATCATCCAAAGAATTGATCATGTTCACCAGACCTTAAAGCACTGTATTTCTGTATTTTAGAACTACTTTGAGTAAGTTTGGAAAGTAGTATCCTGAATAAACCTAGGTACATCAAACTGCTGTAGCACCATAACCCAGCTAGTTTCTGCTTGGATTTTATTGTACAGAATTACACAAAATGTTTATTTTCCTATTCACTGAGCTCTTTATAACTGATAAAACATTTTAACATATTGTTTTCTCATTTACAGGGAAACCACCAGGATATATAAGAGGAAATAATCCTCAATTGGGAAAAAGTAAATATAAAACCTTTAAAATGAAAAGTATTTGATCAAAATGCACAAGTCTCACATAATAACATATAACGCATGTAAATTTATGTAAATGAACTTAAAATTTATAGCATGCGAGTGGTAAAAAACTTGAATATAGCAGAGCTCTGACTGACCCAGTCACTGGTGTCAGTTTACTGCTCATCACAGTAAGAAGTTTTTTTTTTATAACCTGCTTGATTAAGGAAGTCATTAAAAGCACAATCTGTATAAAACTCTCACAGAACTTGCTTTTTTCAAATTAACATAAATCAAAACTCACCTTCAAAAGTGACTGGGACTTTCTAAAGACCTGCCCTTGTTAAAAGAAGATTTAATATAATCTCCATATAAAGTAATGAGTCTATTCTTAACAAATGTTTCACCTTCTATAACATTTCATGAACAATATATTCTTTAAAATGTTCTATTGTTGTTTTTATCTCTGCTTCTCTCTTGGTAAGAGAAACCTGGATCAAGGTAAATCTCTTTCGCAGGTAATCAAAATATTACCAAACCAGAGGAACCAACAGTCAGAAGAATAACTGAGAAGAGAGGTAGTTGTCCACAACGGTTATGCTATAGGTATAAAAGTCAGACAGCCTTCGGTTCAAGACCAGGCTATAACGCTTGCTATGTGACCTTGGGAAAATTAATGAACCTCTTTAAGCTTCCATTTCTCTAGTAGGTAAGATGAGGGTGTTAGCAGCACTTCCTTGTAAGTTGCCATAAGGATAAAGAAGAATTCAACCTAGCATCTAGTAAGCTATTCCCTTTCGGCAAATGTGGAAACAGCCGCGTAATTTGTCTACTTATGGACTCATTCAGCAAGTAGTCAACACGGTAAGTACAGAAACACATGAAATGTCTTGAATAAAATATTAATACACACCTTGAAGAATGAAATATATATTTTGTTTTTCAGTAGAGCTCCTTAGTCAAAATACTTAGGATATAAAAGTCTTATGTTTTTTTTTCTTCATGTGTTGTAGAAAATACAGCACTTCAACATTCATTCTTTCATGTTCTGTTTTCATGGTCTCAGCATTATGTATTACTTGGTCAGTATAAAATGCCCTAATAATTTATAAGGTATCAATAAAATTGATTTTAAATTAGAACATTATCTTAATGTCCTCTCGGGGTTTCTTCACTGTTGCTTCCTCTTCCTGGAATAAAGCTGTTGGCTCCACCCCAGAAATGTCATTAAACACAATGACTTCAGCTGACAAACTGAGCTGCTGGGACACGATGCTTTGACGCCGAAGACACAGGGTTGATTCTGATGTAGGGAGCTTAGCTGCCCTCTCTTGAAAGCTAGTCTGCATGTGGTACAAGTGTTGGGCCACACAAGGAAACAAGTGGATGAATGAGCTGGAACAAGTATAACCCCTCACCACTGAGGGAGAGAAGAATCCAAAGTACAAGCTGAATTAATCAAGTAATCCCTTTCCTGATCATTAGAGATGGCACAGTATTAACCGTCTATCAGAAATTATAATAAAAATTGCCAAGTGCATACAACTTTGTATTGTGTTCATCGTTTCAACTACCTATCACCTCAAAGTCATTTCACGCTTTTCAATCCAATGGACCTCCTCAAAGTTTGCAAAGTCTAATGTTCCTGCCTGCATTTGTTCTCCAGCAAGAATACTCTGCTCTCCTTAACACAGATTCTGTGAATCTTGTATGCCAACTCTGTGTAAATTACAGTCACATGCACTGGCCACTTTCTTCTGGGATTATTTTTTTCAGTATATGACCTATAAAACATATCCTAAACCATTCATTCACCTACTGCCTTATAACCAACGTTACTTAAGTCCCACTGGCAAATCTCACGTGGTACATGAGTTTGAATGCCCTAAAAACAAAAGTGGGAGGGCTGGCAAAAATCTCTTTCCTGGATGTTCATGGAAGGTGCACTGGCTTTATACCTATTTCTGTACTGTGCTCTGTTTTTGAATGAAAATATCAACACAATCATAACAGCTGCTTTGACAAAGCTGAAGTAGGGTAGCAGCTCAGAGAAATAAGTTACTAAGCTTTAGGACTTGGCAAGCTGTATCTTAACGGATCACTATCTTCATTTTAGTAACTATTAACATTTATTAGAAAAGAAAGTCTTTTCACATTGCTACTTTTTTTTCAATAAACTGCTTTAATCTATTTGAAAGGCTACGCTTTTTTTCCCAAAGAGTGTTAACTCCACAGATTCTCATATATATTCTTATGTATTATGTATGCAAATATACTTTATACAACATCTGAGGGTAATACGACAGGAACAAAGAAATGACAATACATCAATTTAAAGGAAGGCTGCCTAGTAAGTTTTAAGGTCGCTAATAAGGAACTCCTGGTCTTCATATCACCACAAAATGGCTAAACAGTTTTCAATGATTGCTTAACTGACTGGTCTTAAGGGCCTTCATGAAAATATTAAAGTAAGTTATTCTTTAGAGTGGCGCTGACAGACAGAAATATAATGTGAACCACCTATGTATTTTACACTTTTCAGATAGTCAGATTTTTAAAACATGTTTTACAGTAAAATTAATTTTGGTCATCTATTTAATCCAATACTTCAAAAAATACCATGTCAATACACATACTAATATGAAAATTATGTGGCATTTTACATTCTTTTTTTAGTACTAAGTCTTCAAAATCTGATGTGCATTTTATACTGACGACAGTACATCTCAATTTGGACTGGCCACATTGCTGCTACTGAAAAGCCACATGTGGCTTGTGGTTACCAGGTCAGACAACACAGGTCTACAAGTTCTCAGAGTCCCAACAGAAATCAACACCCATTAAAACAAACGTCTCGCACTTGTTATAAGTAGCAGGTGTCATCTAGCCCCTGCCTACCTTCTTCAATCTGATCTGAAAATTTCCTTCTCAGAGCACTGGACAACCCAAACGTTTTCATCCTTCAGAGCCTTTGTGCAGACTTCTGCCAAGAACTCCCTTTCCCAGCCTGAGTGGCTAGCATCTTTTCATCTTTTATGTCTCAGCTTAGATGTCACATCTTTGGAAAGGTCTTATCTGTAATGCTATCCAAGGAGCTCCCTCCAGCCGGTCTCTAACACAGCCCCTTATGTGCTTCCTTCCTGGCACTGTGACTGTGGCTGTTCTTCTGATTATTTATCTCATCTACTTGACTAGAAGTTCCACGAAGGCAAGGACCACGCCTGTTTTGATCACCACGAAAATCCAGGACTTTGGTGTTTTAATTGACAGCTGCTGAACAAATGAAGGGGCAGAAAACTTGGTTCTGCTCATGGATGCTTCATGTTACCATATTATTTTCATTATATTAAGATAGGAGATTATACATTCCTAAAGGTCATGCACTATTGTGTCTTATTTCTTTGCATCCTCAGTGCTTAATATAATGCCTGTAATAGAAGAGGAGTAGTGTGTGTGTGTGTGTGTGTGTGTGTGTGTGTGTGAGATATGCGTGTGTAGGCACACCAAAAGAGGGAGGCAGCCTTCAAAAATAGTAATTTTGAAAGTAATAGGGTGACAAGATAATTTTCAGAACTATGTTGAAAAGACAGTTAAAGCTGGTGCCTTTTCACTGCTGCTCTCCTCACCAAACAAGGATGTAGGCCCCTCCTGCAAAGTCAGTGCCCAGCCCTGGCCTCTGGGTGGGCATGCAATGAATATTCATTGTTGGACAAATGTAAGAAGGCCATCTTTTTAAAAATTCTAATAGAAATTAATGTTTCCTATAAGAAAGAAAGTTTTCAACAGGTTATCCCTTTCCTTGTCTCTCATCACACACTCCTCAGTTGTCTGTGACCACAGGGAAACAAATCTTACTTAAGTCTGACCACTGAACAGACAGGATTTAAAGGAACCCTGCCTGACAGACTCAGGGAAGAATGCAGGCATCAGCAGTTTTTCTGTGCTGCTCATTTAGAGAACAGTGACCCTGGGGAGCTCCTTGAAATGTTTATCCCCCAAGGAGGTATGTGGTAAAAGGAAAAACATCCTTAGTCCTCCCCTTGCTTTTTTTTTTCTGGGTAGGAAGTCACTACAAACAGACGATGAAAGAAAAAGCCAAATATAAGGCAGACAGATACAATACTTATTTTTTAAGGAAGAGCTTTATATTGGTTAATATTTCAGTCATAGATGACTACCTGGTGCTTTATGTAAATTTTTATTATGTAAAGCAACATAAAGCATTATTAGTATCAGTTGTGACTGATAGTGACTTCAGTATGCTGAGGAATGAAAACAAATGAGACATAGATGCTTAAGAGATACAATTTCAGTTCATTCTACAGAAATGATTTCAAGCTTTCATATGACAAGAAGATCTAAAGATGCAGGTGACTTTGAGGAAACATAAAAAACACTGGAAGAACAGGTTGATTCACCAAGCATGTGCCAGAATTACTCTGGTCTAACCAGGCAAAAGCACTCCACTAACCAGTGCTGAAATGTTGAAAGGTAAGTCAAGTTGTGATCTAATCTCTCACCCTCCCCCTTCCAAGGATCACATGTCAGAGAGCTAAATTACAAGGGACTGATGAAAAATATCTTAGCCCCACTCTACTTGCCATTTCAGACAACTGTGAGTCCTGCCTGGTCCATCGCTCCTGCTTCTCTGACCTTTCCCTCTCCCTTTTCCTCCTTCCATTTGCTTCTCTCTTTTCCATTCTCCACACTCCCCCCTCCGCCCTTGCCCTGCCAGCAATACCTCTGTCAATACTCTGTCTTGCTGGTGGCACTGTGGGCTAAAGAGGTTGTTGACCCTTATTCTAACATGTCCTTTTAGGTTAATTACTTTTGTATACTCGGTGTACCCAGTGACATTTAATCACTACAGCGCTACTCAGTAAACAGAAATGAATGGAGCCAACTGCAATTTGGCATCAAGCTAAATGGTGCAGTAATAGCAGCATGCTGAAAATGGACTGCAAGAAAATACTCTCACTCACCACACAGAGAAATGAGGTGAATGCCATTCGATCAATCACTATTTTATTAAAAAGAAAGAATGCTAGCTCAGTGGTGCGTTTTTGCTATTTAATACTAAATATGGCTCGAAGGACATGATGCACTTTTTAATGCAAGGACAATTCATAAGTGTTTGCTAAACGAATGAAGATCAAAATAACTCAAAGCAGAGGTACTTTTGTGGTCGAGATTGTCTCTCTCTTTCCACGCATGCACATGTGTGGCATGTGTGCATGCATGTCCCACCACAGGACAGCTCTCTGCTAACACAGCCAACAGTCTGCTATCTGGCAAGTCTTATGGTTTGTAAGCTTCCAGGGTATAGTAATCGAAATGCAGAAGATCCCACAACCTAATGTGTGCAAGAAAGTACCCAGGAGCATGGGATTAATCAAATGTCATGTCATAGACATTTGAGCCACTGACAACATCTCTAAAACAGACACCCACTGACCTTCCTCCACTGAGAATAGAGAGCAGATGGGAGAGGTTATTAGCAGCCTTGACAGGGCCAGCCAGACCACAGAGGTTGGGTGGGGGAGATTCTGCCTAAGGGTTTTCAATGCTAGCAGGTAGATGGACAAATGAGTCTTTATTCCTCTATCTGAAGAATAATAACGACTTCACAAGGAGAGATTTATGTTGTAATACCAGAAGAATCCTGCGACATAAGCTGAATAGCTATTCTGTGTTGGTAATGTTGTAGACATTGGAAACACAACAGTGAAAAAGGCACCAGCTTTACAGCCAGCACTGAGATTAGAGAATAGAGTCTAAAGGGAAGGGAAGGGAACACACGTGCGCTCATGAGGTTTCAATCCTCAGCTCCAGCATTTATCAACTGCGTGACTCCCAGCAAGTTAACCCCTTGGGGCTTTGTCATACCTGTGAAATGGAGATAAGGATATTTCGCCCACAGGATTGTCACTGCTATAGTCTGAATGTCTGTGTCCCATCAAAAGTCATACCGTGAAACCTAACCCTCGAGGTGATGGTATTCGGAGGTTGTGCCTTTAAGAAGTGATTGAGTCAGGAGGGTAGAGCCTCAGGAATAGGATTAGTACCCTTATAAAACAGGCCTAGAGAAGCTCCTCTGCCCCTTTCACCACGTAAGGACAGCAAGAAGGCATCATTTATGAATCAGGCACTCATCAAGCATCTAACAGACGCTCCTTGTTTTTAGACTTCCCAGCCCCCAGAACTGTGAGAAATAAATTTCTATTTAAGCTACCCAGTTTATGGTAGTTTATCATAGCAACCCGAACAAACTAAGATAGTCATGACAATTAAATGAGATAACTACATGAAGTGGAGGCATACCACCCTTCCTTTCATGTTGGTTTCTGGAATCTGTCCTAAAAGCCAATGGCCAAGTCTCTGCCAGCAAACCAATCTGGGCAGCAGAAGGCCTGGAGAGCCACTGTGGATGTCTCCTCTAAGCCTTTGAAAGACGGTAATGGACATTTTTTCAAGCCTCCGGACTCTGGGGAAAAGCCACTCCACTTCTCCACAGTCAAAATTTCAGACAGCACATTCTCACGTCTGGGTATCTTCCTGCCCTCTTGGATTAGCATTCTCTTCAGAAGTTGTGCTCTTCCTCCGACTTGCGGAATTCATGTCAAATGTGCTTTCCAGGGCAACCTTGAGTTACAATGCTAAGTGAAGATCAGACTTGTATCCTTGACTTCACTGGAATTTGACAAATGACTCTAAAGTGCACTAAAGTGAGTGGGGCCTCAAAACTAACATGGAGGAGGGGGGCATGCAGACACATAATCCCTTATTAATAACAAAGCACGAGGGTTATTATGTTGAGTACTCACTATTTGCCAGACATTCTGCTGGGTCCTAAGGCACTAGAAATACAATTAAGAGGGCGAATGGGTGTCCTGTTCTCACAGAGCACCGGTTTTAGTTAAGGGACATTAAAAATCAAGTAAAACAAGCTGCTAATAACATTAATAAAAAATAAAATAAATGCGAATGACAATGTGTTACAAAGGACATAAGATGCTGAGACTGAGAATAACTAGCGGCCAGGTGGTCAGGAAAGGCTTCTGCAAAAAGATGACATTCTGGCTGACACCTGAAGCAAAAGCTGGAGCCAGCCCTGCTGACAGCCAGAAGACTGTTCTAGAAAGAAGGAATAACATATGCATAGCGCTGAAGAAGAGGAAAGCTGGCAGTGGCACTGGAGCACACAGGAGGGCTGGGTGCTGACATGGAGGAAGCAGGTGAGAGAGCACAGAAGGACAATGCTGGGAGAAAGGGAGTCCAGAGTGTGTCGGCCCAGCACACGGTGAGGTCCGTTTTTTATTCTAAGGGCCACTGGAGGGGACTGTTGAGATGACACACAAATCCTAAAAATCATTCAGAGAGGAGGCTAGAATCACAGAATTTTTAAAGCCCTTAAGAAAAGATTACATTGCCTACTGCCATCCTTTGCAATTAAAAACAACACTAAGTGTATAATATAAACCTTCCGTGTATGCTAAAATTAAAGAGTAGAATTCTGGTTTCAAGATTTTGAATCAGACTGTCAAAGCTCAGTTTTTACCACTTCTGGTGCCCCTACTTTACTCATGTTGTTTGTGTGGGCTAAAGTGGACCTGGCAGGTAATAGAGCCTTGGAGGGGAAACAGGGGGCCAGTAAGGAGCTGTTGCTGTGGTCCAGGGGGAAATGCTGGTGATTTAGACTGGAGGGCTAATGGGGAAGGGGGAAGAAGATGAATCTGAGACGTTAGGATATAAATGTGTGACTCGCTTCACACAAATGTGTGTTTCTATGTGAATACAAAATTAGAATGGAATCAAGTTTGTCAATATAATAATGCCTTCTTCATGCATTTGCACTAAGATACAGGTTCTTAGTTTAAAAACGGCAGGAATCACCAGGCATGGTGGCTCATGACTATAATCTCATTATTTTGGGAGGCTGAGGCAGGCGGATTGCTTCAGTCCAGGAGTTTGAGACTAGAATGGGCAGCATGGCGAAACCCTGTCTCTATAAATAAATAAATAAATAATAATAATAATAATAATAAAAGCCAGGAGTGGTGGCACATTCCTACAGTCCCAACTACCCTGGGGGAGAGTTAAGGTGGGAAGATATCGAGCCTGGGAGGTGCAGGCTGCAGTGAGCAGAGATGGTGCTACTGTACTTCAGCCTGAGTGAGAGTGAGATCCTGTCCCAAAATTTGAAAAAAGAAAAAAAAAAAAAAGCAGGAGTCTTAGGTACCCTACAAGAATATTCCTATCCTTAGGGGTATCAAGGGACCACGAGATGCATGTAAACGCATCCTCCAGGTTTATCACAGAAGGGGAAAAACAATAGGAATTTCATAACTGCTGATCTAATCAACCAGAATTAAATTTCCACAAAGTGGTACCCAGTACTTAAGACAGATGTTAAAGAATAAATTATGATCCTTACTCAAAAAACTTAGATAAAAGCTAAGCCATATTTATGTGACTAAGAGAAAACTGAATGATAAGAGCATAATGAGGCATTAGTAAGAAATGACACTTCAGGTTTATGAAGGGGTGAAATTTACCAACTGACACTTCCTATGGGAGGGGTAGACCTGGAACTGCTTGGGAAGAATAAGCATTACCAGGACCCAAGCCTGCACTGAGGCTATTTCAAGCATGTGCATGTGCATGTGAGGTGGCTAGGCTTAGGCTAAGTCTGGAAAGAAGGAGGGGAAGAGTAAGGTATAGAGCAACAAGGACCTCCAAAAGGAGTCTTATAATCTGGGACAGGGTCATGGTTGAGGGGATGAGACAAATCGGCAAGGAGTAAATAATTCAAAGGACTGGGCAGTGGTTCTAAGTTTTGGCAGGGGATCAGAATCACCTGTGGAGCTTTCAAAACGCCCCATCTAGACTCCATCCCAGAACAATTAAATCAGACTCTCTCCAGAGAAGGCAGGCTTAAGTGAGTGGCCTGGATACAGGCAATCTTAAAAGCTCCCAGGTGATTCTAGAGTTGACAACCTCTGACCTAAGGCATATTCAGATAATCAGCAAGCCACTGTGATTGCTATCAATTACCACTCCTAATCAACTAGACCTGCTTACCTATCAGCACAAGTCACCTTCATCCTCTCTGAGAGCACAATTAGCTCAGCAACAAATCCCAGACTTTCTCTTCCTGCAGCTGATCACATCAGGATGAACCACATTTCAGAACCACAGTTGGGAGAGAGAAAACACGCAAACATAACCATGTCATAAGATGAGGCAAGATGCTCTTTACACATTTCTGAATAGTGAATGCAGTGCTTCCATGTTTGACTCCACAATGCTGACAAAGTGATGTATTTTGAGTGCCATAATTAAAACAATAATCCCAATAAAGTGGGCATTATGAGATAATTGCCCATCCTCAGGTATTAAGCAAACTGTGGTAAAAGCCAAGGATACTCATCGCCAAGGTCAATTACAATAATTGCTTATTTGAATTACATTATTGCTATTGTAAACTCTGCCTGATTAAGGAAAAAAAAAAAAAAAACCAATAAAAATTGATGTAACACATACCGCGGGGAAATGACCTGAGAAGGAGTTCTTGTTCTACTACTGGCCACTTATCAACTTTGCAAAGCCTCCACTTATATACACCCTATGCCTTTAAATATATACACACACACATTTCCTTGGTCTTTCAGTCTGAATCCATCAAGGAAATATGCCTATCAGAAATTAGAGAAGAGGCTTAGAAGAGCAACATATGGAAACGCATAGGAAAATTGAGTAGTGAGTCAAGCTAATAAAAAAATTAGAGGGTACAGAAATCCATTACTCTGTGAGTTCATTCATTTTTCATCAATACATTACAGAAGAGGTCATCATTGCCTTTTACAGAAACTGAGTCTCTCAGTTATGCTGGTTTATAGCTTGTGAGAAGATACGCTGTCCTCCACATGCCACTGTCAGCTTGTCTAGATTAACACTCATGCAGCTCAAGTAACCAATGGTCAACCAGAAAAGCTCTGAAGATGAGATGGAAGAAAACAGAATTTTTGACCTTCCTTCAGCTAATTGGAATGTATTTGGCAATCGAAGAGCATAAAACTTCTTTTTAAGTTGTGATTAAACATCGAGGCTTTGATGTTTTATACGGCATTCTTCCCCACAATTAACTTCATTAGTGCAGTTAATTAGTGGGGAAGAATGCCGTATAAAACATCAAAGCCTTGGTGTTTAGTGTCACCATCAGTTCAGCTAAACAGTAATAAAGAAATGATTTCTTAAAACACATTTATGCATGCTCAGCACTTCTATTTACAAGTTCGAAGTGTATGATAGGAACATTTTAAAAAATATCAAAAGATGCTATCCATACTGCAATCCAACTGCACTGACAGCAACAAGACACCATTTAAAGTAGTTTAATTAAGTGCCCAAGAACACCACAAAAAGCAAAAGAACTGAAACATTTAATCAGTTATGAGGACTGTTATAAATTTACCATCACTGTGAAATGAAGGAATGGTGGATACCCAAGGGAAACATCACAAGAACTATGTCATCTGAAGGCTAATTCTAATTAGGCATTAGATAGTGGGTTTAGCTTCAGTCTTTTGGGGTTTGAGGGGGGAGGCCAAGCTATAAAATAAGAACTGTAGATGGCAGGTCCTTATAAGCACTACTGGACAGCACCAAGTATACTGTGACCTTTCCTTTGGTACACAGTGTGTAGAGATGGTAAGACTATTAAAATGTGAAGATCAGCAAGATGGGCTTTCTCAATGTGCAACAAGGGAAGAAAGTTCTCATCTTTAGGTGGGAAGGACCAGAGAAATCATCTAGCCCCTTGCTCCTCAAAAAAGTGTGGTCCACTGTCCCAACAGCATCTCCTGAGAGCGTGTTAGAAATGCAGAATCCCAGTCTCACTCCCAGACCTACTGAATCGTGTGCTTTTAACGCTCATTACAAGTTTGAGAAGCACTTGTCTACTTCAACCTCTTCATTTTGAACAGGAGGAAACTTGAATCCTAGGGGACGAAGTAACTCATGCAAGGTCCCAAAGGGCTGACAGTTGAAGACAGGTCTCTGATTTTGTTTGTTTTTGTTTTTGTTTTTTTTGAGACGGAGTCTTCGCTCTGTCGCCCAGGCTGGAGTGCAGTGGCACGATCTCGGCTCACTGCAAGCTCTGCCTCCCGGATTCACACGGTTCTCCTGCCTCAGCCTCCCGAGTAGCTGGGACTACAGGTGTCCAACACCATGCCCGGCTAATTTTTTTGTATTTTTTAGTAGAGACAGGGTTTCACCGTATTAGCCAGGATGGTCTCGATCTACTGACCTCGTGATCCACCCGCCTCGGCCTCCCAAAGTGCTGGGATTACAGGCATGAGCCACCATGCCTGTGAAAAGAAACCAGCCTGTACAAAGAGCAGCGAGGCAACATCAAGAAAACAGGGCAAGGAAGGGGCCAAGGAATGACAAGGGACTTGCTGCATTAGGGTTGACAATTCTGGATTCAAATATATTTGATGTAGGCTGAGAACTCTTTGAAACGTAAGAAGTGAAAACTAGTTAAGTTCTATAAAAATGAAAGATGAGGAAAAAAGAATGTTACAACGTTTTGTTTTGTTTTCTGAAAAGATCAGAGAAGGAAAAGCTCTGAGGTCTCCACTTGAGAGACGTTTTTGAAGGGAGAGACAAGGAAGAAAAGTTGGCACCCAAGGGGCCACCACATATGACCACACAGGATACAGATGGTACAACTCTGGGAAACACCAGAACATCGCAGATTCATGTGAATTGCACTTCTGCATAACTTGTATGTGGCCATGGCAACACTAACCCAAGCCCATGAACAAGTGAGGAGCATGGTGAGCTTGTTGCATCACCCACGGCTGGATCCAAGGGCAATTAGGATTCGGGGGAGAAGAAGAATGTAGGTTACATAAACACCAACTGAGGCAATACTATCATTATTGTTAATATATAATTAATGTGTGTCTTCCCAGTGAAATGTGAGCTGCATGTGGGCAGAAATTTCTTCAGGGTTTTCACCACAGTATCCCCAGAGCCTAAGTGCAGTGCCTGCACCTGACTAGATGATGCCAAATGACAAAATTTTAAAAGCTTTTAACATGTATAGTTCTGGGGCTTATTAAATGTAGACGCTCACTGGATTTATCCATACAGCAAGTACTTCACTGATGATGAAACACAAGTGACAGATAAACTTCGCTCTTGGGAGCCATTATTAGTTTCCTGGGGCTGCCACAACAAACCACCACAAACTAGGTGGCTTACAGCAACAGACATTTATTTCTTGCGGTTCTGGAGCCTGCAAGTCTGAAATCAAGGCATTGGCAGGACCATGCTCCCTCCAAAGGCTCCAGGGAAGAATGCTTCTTTGCCTCTTCCAGCTTCTGGTGGTTGCTGGCAATCCTTGGCATTCCTCGGTTTGTGGCAGCACAATTCCAGTCTTTGCTTTCTCGTGGCCTTCCTTTCTGTGTCTCCTCTGTATTGTCAAACCTCTCTCTCCTTATAAGGACATGAGTCACCGGACGTAGGGCCAACTTTATTCGCGGATGACCTCATCTTAATTCGATGACATCTGCCAAGACCCTATTTCTAAATAAAGTCACAGTCACAGGTACCGGGGATCAGAATTTTATTACATTTTTTTGAGACACAATTCAACCCGGAAGAGAAACCAACATTACAGATGTTTTGATAATGTTTAGAAACCGGCTGGTTCAAAGCTTTTAAAAAAGTTTAAAAAATGTTAATACGCCTAAATAATGTGATTGATATATAAACTTTCTAAATTACAGTCATCCTTAGGTGTCCGTGGGGGTTTGGTTCCAGGACCCTCCTTCCTCTCCCCTGCAGATACCAAAATCAGAGGGCACACAAGTCCCTGATAGAAAATGAGATGGTATCTGCATATAACCTAGACACATCCTCCTGTATATTTTAAATCATCTCTAGTTTATAATGCCTATTTACAGTATTATTTATAATACCTCTTTATAAAATCTAAATCATCTCTATTATTTATAATACAATGTAAATGTTGTATAAATAGTTGTTACACTGTATTTTTTCTTTGAACTTTTTATTTATTTTTTTCCCCAAATACTTTCAATCTGTGGTTAGTTGAATCTGAGGATGTGGAACTCAGGAATATAGAGGGCCATCTGTACTTGGGAGTCAATTTGTGCAATCAGTAATGTCTCAATTATGAAGTTACTTCTGACATGAAAATACCTTTTGGGTAAGTAATAAGCAAACTCAAGACATTTTTAACTCAAGCCAAAGTAGCTAAAAAACAAAAACCATGCACTCTTACATACTAATATTCTGCCAAGTAGTTAAGTATGATAAGTGATGTTCAGCCATATGACCTTCTGTTCAATCCAAATGAGTTATCTTTAGATATTTTGTGATGACTATTCTTGTGATTTAAGTACCTCATAATAAAATTCATGTTTCGTTTTGCTTTAGGAAAGGCTTGAATAATCCCCCTACAGTAGTATTCTGGCAAACACTTAAATTATATAATTCACCAGGTTCAATTCTGTTGCTACAATCACTTTCAAAGAAGATGGTTACAATACATTATCATTACAGCTATACAATCCAAGCTGAATTTTCCTTGGCTGAATTCCTAACATTTTAATGCTGAAATTGATCTGTTTTAAAAACATCATGTGAAGGGTTTTTAAATACCATACATGCCCAAGCTCTTTATTTTAAATGCTTTAGAAATGAGCTTGCATAAACAGAAAAAAAAAAATCTGTTCTCTAATCTAGCATTAAGCATATTTTAAAGAACAACAGGCATGTTTTCAAACAAACTATTGCAGTATACAAATTACCCAGCAGGAATGAGCATAACAATGCTTCTTACATGGGTTTAGAACCCAGAGAAAGCTGACATTTCATCAAAGTTGTCTTGGAAACAATACTCTTTGTGTTATTTCAAGCACAAGAGGTGTGTATTTGGGCGTGGGCTATTTGTTGTGAAGCAGTCAGATGGTAAGGCTGCCAAGGTTCTGGCACAGAGATGAGAAATGAGAAGGGAAGCACTGAAGTTACACAAGCCGTTCGCATGCACATGGGCACAACCATGACACATGTGCCAGGCTACAAGCCAGTTCCCACTTGGACAGACTTTCCTTTACCTCTAAAACTACTGTGTGAGACTGATTGCAATAGTGGCTGCAATTTTTCACACCTCCCTGTATCTACATTTGGTAGGGCTCTATCACACTGATGCTAGACTCAGCCATATAACTTGCTTTGGCCAACAGCACAGTAGCACACATGATGCAAAGAGAGGCTCTCCTAGACTCTGCACTAGTGCCAAAAGAACAAGCCTTGGCTAGCCTGCTAGAGGGATGCCACAGATACAGGAGGGAGAGCCAGGTCGGTTGAGCTGAAGACTTTATAGACCAGCGGTCCCAAATCTTTTTGGCACCAAGGAATGGTTTTCTGGAAGACAATTTTTCCATGGACGGAGGTGGGGTGGCGGTGGTGGTTTGGTTTTGGGATGAAACTGTTCCATTTCAGATCACCAGGCAACAGTTAAGATTCTCATAAGGAGTGTACAACCTAGATCCCTGCATTGCACAGTTCACGATAGGGTACGCATGCCTATGAGAATCTAACACCCCTGCTGATGTGACAGGAGGTGGAGTTCAGGTGGTAATGCTCACTCACCTGCCACTCACCTACTGCTATGCAGCCTGGGTTCTGACAGGCCAGAGGTCAGTACCAGTCCGTGGCCTGGGGTTTGGGGATCCCTGTTCTAGACCACCCAGCTGACCGTTGACCTATACACAAATTCAAGTCCGGCCTAGAGAGAAAAGCTTCCACTGCAGCCAACACAGAAACTAATGAGATATAACAAATGCTTTCCATTTCATACCAGTATGTTTTGGAAAAAGTTATTAGGTAGTAATTGCTAACCAATATAACCATTTAATTGAGGATATGCATTATAGGAATAAATACTCCTCATTTTTAAGACATCCATATTAGGAATAGATGAAAATAATGTAAAGTAAAAGGCAACCTCATTCATTTTGGTTCTCAGCCTTTCTGTGGAATTATGGTTTCTGATATCTTAAGAAATGAGTCAGTATACGTATAAATGATAAACTGTCATAACAAGTTCATTACAGCTTCACCAACACCATTTCTGCACATATCATCATTGTATATGCCCTCCACAAAACTTTATTTGGATAGTACTATTACTACCATGTTAGTGATAGCAAACAGAACTCCTGTGAGATTAGGTGACTGCTTAAGGTCACAAAGCTAGAGGAGTGAAGCAAGTATTAGAATGTAATATTTCTGACTCTAGATCTCAACTGATTTTTACTAATCTCCTAATACAAAATATGGAGAATATTTCAAGGTCGGTGAGATTACCCACACCTTATCAGTTCACGGATTAAAAGGCAAGATATAAAAAGCTGTATGCTGATGTAACTTACATAATTTAGAAAAAAATAGAGTGGCTCACAGTATGATTCCTAAATTATACTGATATTCCAGAATTACATAATTTAGACATGGATCATTGTTGATGAAGGGACCACAGCAATGTTGCCTTCGTAAAATTGGCATAGGTGCCATGTAAACTCTTTAATTGGTTCTCTCCACATTTGAATATCAAAATAAGTTTCAACTTTATGTTTACGCTCAATTTAATTCTACCTAAGGGTTTCCTCCTGTGCACATTTCCAAAATTTCATTTCATGCCAAAAAGTAACTACAAGCCCTGTAAGAATGACCACAGAGTCAGCCGACTCTTGAAGACAAAGGAGAATAGGAATGGAGAAGGAAAGAATCAATCTTAAAAATAGGAGCAGCGAGGTTGGGAGTTAAACTGACGGTCTACATCAAAGGTCGGCACATGTTTTTCTGTAAAGTGTTTGACAGCTTTACAACGATCATTTTAGGCTCTGCAACCCACAGAAGGTCTTGTATATTTTTTCTTTGTTTACTTGTTTATGCCCTGTCAAAAATGTAAAAACGATTCTTCCCTCATAGGCCACACAAAAACAAACTGGGAAGTAGATTTGGCCTGTGGGCCATAGTTTACTCATCCCTTTGTCTATATAAGAGCAAGAGAATGTGGTATATTCCTACATTTTTTTATAATCCGAAGACTGTCACTACAACAATCATAACAAGTTTCTGGCATTCTCTTCTTAGGATGCTCTCAATAGGATCCAGGAGGTGAGATAATGGCTGTGGGCATAATGTGATCTGCAACCCCAACCAAGAGTCATTTTACCACTGAGACACTTGAGCGTTTTCATTCTCATGATTTTAAACGCAGGGGAAAGGTCCTAAATTGTTACTTGATAACTTCAGTTATCAGGCAACTGAGTTTCTCGGCTTAATTTATGCCTAGGACACTGGATAGGAAATTGCCGGCTGACTGGTTTGGAACAGCTGCCTGAACGCTTCTCCCTCCCTTCACTGATTTATTCAAGAGTGTGACAAATGACTACTACAACGCAGGCCCCTCACAGGAATGCAGAAAGGCTCAAAGCTGAAAAGCACAAGGTTTTTGACCCCTTTGCCTCTTTTCAATGAAAGAGTTAGAGATAAGGTAAGCACACAAGTTCCAAGGCTGGACTTGGAAAAGGCATGTCAGGAAATCCTTGAGGGCCAGATGTGCTTTAGAATTCAGTATTTGGGGAATTTCCTAAAGGCAATATGATACATATACTCTAACAGGGGCTGGAATAACAGTTTATAATCAAACATTAATACACTTTTATATCACTTCAGGCCAGGTTCAGTTTTGTTAGAGGATGCAAAAAAAAAAAAAAAAAAAAACTTTCAGTTTTCAGAGCTTTCTGGATTTCAGAATAGTGGATGAGAGGCTGTGGGCCTGCCTGATCTTAAAAAGAGCCTGTATATTTATTTTCTCTTTTAAAATAAAGTTTTAACTTAAGAAAACCACAAAATAGGATGCTCCCAGATCCAAACTCCAACCAACTGCCAATGTGCTGAATCTGAGTGGTCTTCTTTACGGCACCAGATCTTAACAATAACAACAGGTTACCTGAGACACCAGTGAGGTAAGTTCAAACTAATCAAGATTTCACTCTTTTGATAATATTTTCTTATGCTCCAAGAGTCATTAAAAAAAATCAAATATATATAACTATATTATATACCAAATTACACACACACACTCTCTCTCTTTCTCTCTCTCAATTCTCTGTCTCCCTCCCTCCCTCCCTCCCTCTTTCTCTCCCTCCTTCCCTCCCTCCCTCCAGGAAGTAGTTAAGGAATCCTTGGAAAATACGTAGCATATTTTTCTTAAAAAGTTATCCATGGAATCACTGAACAGATCTGTATCCATGTATCCATGTATCCAGAAAAGTCAGTGTATCCTTAGAATAAGGACTTAGAATGTCTAGAATGTCCTTAATGTGGACATTTGATCTTCAGTTCCTAAGAGAAATGTCCTAATGCCCAGTAACATGAAAGCTCGAGATCTTCCGACGTTCTGGGTATGTATGCTGTTATGCTGTCACTTTGTAAGGAAAAGGCCTGTGTCCAATGGAGCTTCACTTCTGCTACAACAATGTATGTGAAGAGCTCTTCACCATACGAAGCAAGCTCTTTATCAAAATCTAACAAATATATCACAGCTCTTTTTATTTGTACGTCTAAAAATAAAAAACAAAGTAACACTACTGACTTGGCTGATAGTGATTTCCTTCAACCACAGCATATTAAGTATATCCAAGACTCATTTTAATTCATCAATACATAATTTCCCCCTGAGTGAATCTTAATTTTTAAATGTATTCACAGACTTGGAGAACTCCTAGTCCAAATATTTTGGGGTTAAATACTAAGTATTAATAAAAATACAGGTGAAGGGATTGTCTGAGGTCCTGCGGTTAGTAAGAGGTGAAGTTAGGATTAGGAAAAGGTCTGTATGTGGTTTCCAACTCAAGCTTGCAATGAAAATCTGCTGACAGACAAGAACATTTACTCAAATACAATGTACATAGATTAACACCAACACATTTTTTTGGCCTTACTGCATTAGGTTCAACATAAAGTCAGGATTATGACGAAAGAAAGGTACTAAGTATTGAACAGGCAGATTCACATACATAACTTGACGAGGATCATTATCTGTGGACCTATGCATCTAGATGCTTGATGAGGCTGTGCATGATTTTTTTCTGCCTCATTTAATATATTTACAGTTCACATACCTACTAATTTCTTTAACTGACACAGAGACAGCATACAGTATCAAACAGTGTACTGAATTTGTTTAGCAGTTACATCACTCACTAGTTGCTTTGTTAACAAGCACTGAGTTTGATATTCATCTTTATACATAAACAAGCATTCAAAATAGAAGAGAGAAATTATGCCAGAAGTACCTGGTAAGGTTAACCTTTCAGTACTCTTCCTTCTAAAGTTCCACAGTTTGATAAATGTGTAGAACCTCTTACACCACCCACTTCTGATTCTATAAGTAAAAGAGCATTCACGAATTGACCACATTTTTATAGATGTGAAAACAATGACAAGCCTACGAAATTCACAAACAGAATAGTTGTGAAGATGCCACATCTTAAAACTCCTGGAATAGTGTAAGCTCAATTAAGTTTGTTTCCACAAAAGAAAAAAAATTGAATCCATCTCAGATTATATATAAATTCAAAACGCAGAACTGTTGTTTTACAAAAAAATAATGAAGAAACAACTATAACAAGTTATCAGGACCCATGATTACCAATTCAAAAAAATTTTAAAAAGTTTCTACCACACCATCTTGTCTCTGCTGTTATGACAGTCCAATACTTTCAAGTAAGTCGAGTTAACATTCTGAAGAAAAAGGAAAGGAAATGAGAATGAGACAACATACATAAAGCACATAGCCCAATGCCTGGCCCATGACACATGCTCAGGATGCTCTAGCAGTCTGGTTATTATTACTTCTGTCATAGACACATCTTCAAAAGGACAGAAAATCATAAAGAGGCCACGAACGAAATTAACTAGGCACTACAACTTTTAGCATGCAAATAGTGTTTTTGAATTAGCCAGAATTACTATTTTGAATACATGATACATTTACTGAGAACTGAGTAAAACGCCAGGCATTTTGCAATTATACACACTGTCTCATTTAATCTTTCAATAACCCAATAACATAGATATTACTATTGCTGCTATTGTTACTATTAAAAAGAATCTAGTTGGGGAAAACTGAATAACTTGCTAAGTCATCTATCTCTAGTCTGCAGTTTGAGCCCAGATCTATCCTTCTGGATTTTATACCATTATACTTTCCATAATACCATGTTTTACTCATGGCTAAAACCATGGATGCATGAGAAATGCACCTTCGAACACATGAAATAAATTAAAATATTGAACAAATCTTGATTTACATGTCTGAGGCAGCTCCAACATTTTTCTGAAAATATCTACACAGAATAACATTTAGCTCAAACTAATAATTTGAGGTCTTTTTAAAATAATAAAGCACTGCTATTAAGTATCAGATAAAATAAATCATAGGGTTCATCATACATCAGAAGAACCTAAGTGGTTATGCAGTCGAGGAAACTGAGGCTCAGAGGGAATAGACGTCATAGATAAGGCTAGACGATGGCCACGCCTCCCCTGAATCTAGTCCAGTGCTCTTTCTACCATATTCCTGGTTGGCTTTTCTCTCTTTCCACATATTTTATTTAAAAAATAAAATACAATACATTCAATAAGTTAGAGTACTTAACCAAAATAGTTTCAGTGGTAGCAAAAACAATAATTTATTTACTCTTATCTGTTGTGCCCTTTGCCAGAAAGGCCTTGGGGAGGCACAAACAGTGACTAAACAATATCTAAACAAACGTGACTGGCAATTAACAGATCATCAAATATGGCAGTAGTATAAAATGAGTGTAAAGTTGTCATCCCTTATTGTCACTCTACCAGGGCAATCTAGCTTCAAGCATCTTGTGTGATGCCTGTTGGCTAATCAGTTCATAGTGGCCAGTACAGGTTGAACAGCCCACACCTGAAAATCTGAAATCCAAAATCCAAAATTTTTAGAGCACCAACCTGACGCTCAAGGGAAATGCTCATTGGCACATTTAAAATTTCAGATTTTTTTAGCTTTGGGATGCTCAACCAGTGAGTATAACGCAAATATTACCAAATCTGAAGAAAACCCAAATCCAAAACACTTCTAGTCCCAAGCATTTCGGATAAGGGATACTCAACTGGTATAAGATTCTAAGACATCATCTCTCACCTCACTTTAGCTCCCTAATGTAAAGCTGAGGACTATATTTAAAAGAGAAGCAAAATGACCAACCACAGTGGCAGGGACAGTGCTTAGTGAACCAAAGAAGAATCTTGAAAATATCACAAATAGCTGTTAATGACTACACATTCCAGATTCTAAGGATATCCTGATTTCAGGATTTTATGTTTGTTTTAAAGTGGTTGGTTAAATGAAGAATACATGAAATTTAATTTCCATGTGTTGATTGTTTTCATGTAGATTCACAAATTAATACAAGAAAATGCCTTTGTGAAGCCATGGGCCCCAGTTTGGTATTCTTAAAGTATAAATCACTATGATATGCAGCCCTCAACTTAATTCCTTAGGCTACCCCAACAATGTGATATAGCACCGGAATCAAGTTTTCTTCTGTGACTGCCACCCAACTAAGGTACTAAGATGTCCTTTTCTGGAGGGTCAGGAGGAAATTGCAGGGAAAAAGGGAATGGAAGGCTAGAAAGAAAAACAAAGAAAAGTAGGATATGGAAGTGGTCCCTACTTAATCCATGCCGTAAATTTCCAAAAGTCAGCTGACAGGAAACAAGAGCCAAAACACTGCAAGTATAAGTGCTTGTTCATCAATTAGGGAAGGGCAGAAAGGATAAAGAGATTTAAAAAATAAAGATGCTTAAGTTACAAAGTATTATCACTACATCTGGTTAGTTGTTATAAAAACAAACAAACAAACAAAAACTACGCTTTTTTCTTCATGAAATAAAAATGACATCAAGCTAGAAAACCCAAATTGGGGTATTCTGTTACTACAAGAATATTCCTATTAACCTCCAGCAAACTGATGAGGCTACAAGTTAAAATCTTTGTCAGATTTTTCATCTGCATACATTTTAATCAGATAGCAGATTCTGAGCTGGTAGAAGAGGAGGATACATCTGTTGGATATGAGAAATTTAACACAAAAACACGCATGGGACTGTATGATGACATTCCATAATGCTCTGGCCTTGAACCACCATTATGAAGGTCCACAAAATGTGAAGTACTAAACATCCTGCCCCACGTGACAAGTTTACACTCTAAGGGCATATGACGGACACGTCACATGAAAAGAACACATCACAACAGCACTATTACAAATACACAGATACAAAGTCGATACTTTGGATTTTTGCTGATCTGCAGGGAAAGGAGGAAGCTCCTATAATCTTAAGTATTTTCCTAAGTGGCAGGCCCCTTGCTGGGGCTCCTCCTATCTCTAATCTTCGCATTTTGTCTACACCAAGTAAGGTACATCCAGATGAGGGTTTAAAACTGACCTTAGAGCAGAGATAACTATGAGCATGGGCTCTGAAGACTAACTGAATCCTAGTCAGCTCATCACCTATGTTCTGGGTGAACCACTGGCAACTTACCTAGTCTCACTGTGTCTCACTTTCCTCATCTGCAACACAGAATAATAGCAGACTCCACCTTAATGGGCTATTCTGATGACAGCACAGAGTACATGCACCCACGGTGCTATTATTCACGTCCACGGTCATAAAGCTAGCAGGGGCAGAACTGTCTCCAGAATCCATGGCAATGGCTACAAAGCACATGCTTTTCACTCTACACTGAGCAGCCTTCTAGTGATTTTCCTTAAACATTGAGAAAAGCAATAAGCCACGTCTCAACTCTTTTATCCGGGAAGGGATCCCCACTGAGGAGGGAAGCCTGAGGCATGTGTAACCTGGGAGGACTAAAGAGAGCAAGGGTAATTAGTAGGAAGAAGATCCCTGGGTTCTGAATCCAGGGACAGGCAGAGTCAGGAAACACGAATCAGAACGGCCCTACAAAATCACTGTCCAGGAGAAAAGGGACAGGCCTGACTGGAACCAATTGCCACCAGGGGTCAGGGCAAAAACCACTCATATGCAGCAATGGCCATCCACTCTATTTTGAGCCTGTGTTTTGTTTCACATTTACTATATTTGATCAGGCTGTAGCCTGTGGTTTTGGTGGCTGACAAGAAGTAAAATGTAAATTATGCTACTACTTCATAGTTTTTAGGGGGAAATTATTCTGTTAAATGCATGAAAAACTTTCTAGGTATAAAATTATGAGAAACTAAAATAGGTAAGGAGGAAACCAATCAGAAACCAGAATTTCATTTGTAGTCTCTTCCCACAAAAACAAACACTGTAATATGGAACTATGCAGAAAATAATTTGAAAGGTAAACTACACTTTTAAAATCATATAGTCCCAAAGGTATATAAACATTTTTGGAATCACTGCCAATTGTCTATATGAATTCCAAGAGGGAAGGAACTCATGAAAGAAAAACTTCAAGACTAACTCACATTAAATTGCCTTAATGGAATTGGGTTACATTCAATATTGTTTTAAGTAAGTGGACCACTGGTTGGGGTCTAGAAATTGTTTGGTTAGAGGGATATTTTTGTTATAATATTTGTTATAATCAGATTTGATTTGTACATCTCCCAAAACAAATGTTGTGACACTATAAAAAAATTTCAGCATCTTAGGCCAAACACAGCTAGCTCTTTAAAAATTTCATTCCTTGTAGAAGGAAAAGACTGTACAATTCTCTCTGATATTTATTCTGAATATTTCAGGGATGTATCCTCCACGTTCCTGAAAGCCAAAGGCACATAATTTATAGCAGGGTTTCTAGAACCGTGCCCTTTTCACTGGTTGCTGGCATTTAAAGCATGTTTTCACACAACTTGCAATGCTCTAAGACTATCCACATTGATTGGAATTACATTTTAAAAGCATTTTTAATTGAGTCCCTGTGCTGAGAGTTTTCTATGCTCCACCTGCCCTCACTTGCACTTGTTTCTTTAACAGAACTCTGTCAGTGTACAAAGTTTCCACTTAATCTGGTCCTTCCTCTTAGGGTTTTCTGAGCTACAGAAACACATATTCCTTTCCCTTATCTTTTAAGTAAAATATATCTCTACAAAGAAACACAATTGATGCTAAGTTCTGACAACCAGAGAAATGTGAATCCCTCTTAATCAAATTCCAAACCTGAGCTAAGCAAGCAAAAGTGGCATCTCAGGTAGGTGAGAAAGTAAAGAGTAACAAAGATTCAAGAATTCTCAGGCATAGCTCACCCCACAAAGGCTTCTTGGGCCTTTGGTGAAGATTCCACTTCTCTAAAAAGAAAGGTCTGGCGGTTGGTAAGAATAACCTGCCTCAAATATGACCTCATGTTTCCCAGGTCCTCTGTCTCACAAAAACAGGTCATGCAGGAAGCTGACGATACATCCAGAGGTAGAAAACATCTAGAAAAACAGATTCACTTGAAAGACATCTCCTAAACCTTTGCCAGACCCACCCTGGCTCGTGTGGGAAGCTGAAATCCTGTCTGCTCAGGTGCCCCTCACTGCCCGCCCACAGTGGGAAACTTGGCCATGTTGGCTGGTTATTCTGGATTCTCCTGTGGGAAAACCACACTCTTCCCATGAGGGCAAACACCATCTTATGCCCAGTGTGTATCTTGCTTTCTAGGACTCTGGCCCCTTTGTCATTCTTATTAAGAAAATATGAAATCTGCTAGAGCCCTGTTGGTATGACTCTTTGAGCAAGCTGAATTTCCATTCTGGGCACCCTCCCTCCCCAGGACAGCAGGGCACCTTCACATTGTAGCTCTGGAAGACAACTACGTAGCAGGGCACTAATCACTGAAAGGGCACCCCCTCCCCCACACCGCTCCTGCAAAAAAAGAGAAGTGCTATTTCAATGGCCTAAAGAGCAAAGGCCATATAAAATCTTCCAGACTGACATTCTTTTTTTTTTTTTTTTTTTTTTAACAGACTGAGGCTAATCTTCACTGAAAGCAAAGCAACCAGGGATCACACTATGAGAGGCGTTCACGTCTTGAATAGAGGTAGGAGTATAGTCCTTAACCTCCCCTGCTGAACTAGGTCTGCTGTTCCCCAGCACCCTGAATACTGCAATCACTCCTTTCCCTTCAGACGTACCTCTGTCAAAGTCGATACCAAGGCTGACTCACTGCCTTGTGAGACTCCTCAGTTAACTCAGCCTGAAGAAAAGAAGCTGCAAATACATCAGTATTACAGTGCTGGGACGTGTGTTCTTTCCCCAAACAGCCAACCTTATTGACAGGGATTAGGTGTATGAGTAGTAAAATAATGAAAAGCAGCAAGAGTCTCTCCTGCTCGACAAGCATCTGTTGGGTATACTCCCTCTCCCCACACAATTAGAGGAACGCCAGAATTGTTATGGTTTACAACACTGGAGGGAGAAGTCCATTTCACAGATAATCTGACATGAAAATAAAAGAGGCTCTCTGTAAAAACGCTAAACTGCGAGATCACAGTCCTCGGGCCACTCGTTCAGCTCATCGGGGTAGTTATTAGCTTTTCCTACCAGCAGAAGCACACAGCACTAGCACAGCAGGTGAATGTCTTTTAATACCAGGATTTAGACTGACAGGAACCCACAGGGTTCTCCCTCTTTGGTGTCCAATTTCATCCATTATGAGCAGCAAGTAGTTTGGCTGTAAAATACATAAAAGTCTCATTCTCAGCCAAGGTTGAACTATCCCTAAACACAAAATCCCCAATGGAATTAAATATATGCTAGGATCAGCTAAAGTTAATTCTCAACCATCTGCATGTACAAGATCCATTTTGTAGATTTTTTTTTTTAGGCAAAATTTAATCTCAGAGTAATTTCCCTGTGGCCTGGCACATTTCTAGTTTGCTCCTTTCTGCTGTTAGTTTAGGGTTTCTTTGTGGAATGCAAGTTAATTTAAATATTAACCCTCCAAAGAATAAACAAAACCAGGGTCATTTTCAAATTACTCATACTGTACACTAAAAAAACAAACAAACAAACAAAAAACAAGGACCTACTGTACTGGGCCCCTTTACCACTCCCATGTTACACAGATAGAGAAGGACTTGCCAAAAATCACAAGGCTGGTAAACGGCATAGGGCAGGATTTGAACCCAGACCACCTGGTTCCAGAGGATGAGTGTCTAGCTGGTATTCTTACACTGTTTCCTGCCTACTGGCTGTCTAGAGTTCACAGCATGTCACATGCAAAGAAGTAGACAGGTCCCAACACACACTAGCTTCCCAACCTTAAGAAATGCAGTTTGAACAGAGTACGTAGAGTCACCTTGAGTCACCGTTTACAAGGGTGCTATTTTAGCTTTAAAAGCACAGCAAACATGAATACCTGCTTGAGCAGTGGGAAAGGAGGGGGAGGAAAGACTGAGGCATATCTGTCTGTAAAACAGGTCTTTTCCAAAATATGCTTACCCTTGCATCTCTGGTCCCTGCCTGAGGGTGCAGTGTACCAATCTTTTTGACGTGGCCTAAGTAAATTTCTCTTGAACTCATTCTTTTCATTTGTGAACCTTCTGTTGTGCTTTTGCCCAGGGTCTCATAATTTTGGAGTCATGCTGAGTCAAGTCGGTGTAGTCTCAGTCTCTCTTTCTTCTGGCTTGGTGATAAACTTCTTGCCTTATTGACTTTTCAAGATTTTTTTTTTTTTAAGTTTTTTCTTATTTAACTATTACTTATTTTCGTCTTTAGATATCCCCTCTAAGGTGAGTCTTCTCAAATTTTCTACTTGCATGATTCCCCTACCTCCTCTCTTGAGTACTAAACCCTGGAAAAACTACCAAGTGCTTAATCACACAGATGCATTTATCCCCATTCAGTGTCTGTCATTTCAGGGGTTTCTTCCTCATGAACTTCAGATCTAGGCTTTTACACTTGACCATCTAGTACTGAAACAAGCAAAATATCTTCTGAGAGCTGAAATGTGGGGAGCATTCATGTAACTTCTTAAAGTAGAACACAGCCATGTAATGCATGCCCCCATTTCTGAGAAAATCCTGACCTCTTCTCACTGGTCACTGCACTCTAGGATTAAGATGCTGCAAAGACTAAAACAATCGGCCATTCCCACTTTTAACAAACTCAGTAAATTCCTATTCTTTCCTAGATTTGGTCACATGAAGTACTGGAACATGCACAATTACACAAAGGTATAATCCATTCTTTCTGTCACCAGTAGCAGAGGGGAATCTAATCAACGTGGTTGGAGAACAGAACGTTGAGAGGAAGCCTTAGCCTCTTCCTTGCTCAGACACTGGGTGAAATAATACCAACAAAACAAAGTGAGTGATGGTGCCCAGAGAGCCTTAGACCAAAACTGCAGACCAAACAAAAAGACACAGCTTAATTTTCCTGACCATTCAAATATATTTTTAGTAACTCTTCAATTATCTTATCACTGAAACGCACTCCCCCAAAAGGCATTTTAATTGCTTAAATACAGTTTCTGCCTATTCTTGCCTATGTTTTTTAAACATTTTTCTGGCCTCAATACTTATTGCAAATCTTCTACTTGTCAGAGAAGGCATATTCTGTGACAATTTCCATCTATCAAACTGTGGTGAGTTTTGCTGGCTTTTAGACAACTGCCATAGAACTATTTAGAGAAATTGTTCAGAGGGACCTATCTCTGAAGCCTAACCACCTCCACTGACCACGCGTGCACTGAAAATGGACTCCTCAGTTTCTGAGTCAACACTCAAGGGGAACTTTCATTCAGAGACATTTTAAAGGGAGAAATATGCATACAATCCTAAACCAGGAAGACTTTATATTTTGGTTTGTGATAGGGAAAATACACACACAAATGAAGCCTGGGGAAGCCTAAATGCAAAATGAAATAATCGAGCAGAAGGACGGCAGGTTTCTCCGACACTCAATCATTTTCAGTCACACTATGTTGTCCAGTAACCTGCATTGATAATTCCTCATGAATAAAATGCCAGCATTATCATCTGCAGCTACATTGTTGACATGCTTTTGCTATTTCACTAAAAATACCATTAATTTTCTGGCTTCACAACAGCTGAGCTACTCCCCATTTGAATATACAAAAGAGTATTTTGTTTAAACCAAATTAAAAGCGTTCCAGTAGATGACTTCCATTTTGCTAGCTATACTATTTTAGCATATACTGTTCTTAATCCTCCCAACCTCAACGTCATGCCTGTCATCTCCCCAGTCCAAAATACTTCCATTATTAAAATTGTGTTTTAAGTTGAGGAAGGGGAATCTGGACACTGACTACTTCTGCTGTAACACTCTCGGCCTGCAAGCCACCTGACTGGCATGGTAAAGAGTGTGGCTTTTTGAGGGTTACAAGATACGGTGACCTCCTTGATTCTCTCACCTCTGTGAGCCAAGGTACATAAGCAACACAATTTTCCAGTTTGGTATCGGAAGGGTAAACTGCTAAACACACACACCGAATACACCTTCTGTTTCCCATCTAGAAACGTTCCGACATCCTCCACTTAAGTCAGAAAGAAAACCACTACTCCTGCCAAGCCCTCCTGGCATCTCACCACTTTATTTGTTCCCATTTGTATCTAATGCTTTTGTCAACAGTTCAACAAAAGTCAAAGCAAACAACCCACTGCAAACACTGGGGGTAACAGCAACAAGCATGAATCCTTCACAATTATCCAGCCCAGCTGCTCACAGCTCGTCTGGGCTGCTTTCATTAACAACAATGTCAACAAAAGACTGAAACCCACCCAATAACTAGATGGGTCAATACCGCCACTGTATACCCTCTGTAGGAGGAAACGCTGTTCTCCTTTGTTGCTTGGGCAAACATGTAGAATAATTCAGTCAGATGGACAAGTGCTTGTCTAATCATTTGTTATGTGAATTATTCAACGACTTTTCACGTAAACTACTAAACAGGGCTCTTCAAATATTTCTGCGGCACTTCCAGCTGTCCAACTGTGGAAGTGCATAAAAGGGATAAAGGCAGATGAAAAGAGAAATCATGACCCGAGTTAGTTCCCAGTGATAATCTTTAGCCTAAGAATCTCGAATCTTCATGACTAATCCTTTTAGGACTAACCCTTGCCTGGCATTTTCACTAGCGTCCAATCTTTGCTATGTGGACCAGACTGATGGTGGGGGTCGTGTAGAAAGTCCTGACTTCGAAGCTCCAGTATCTTTACCTTGCTCAACTTTAAAAGGTAGCCCCCCACCCACCTTCCTTTCACAAGCACTTCCAATAGGTACGATATGCATTTAGGATTTTTAATGGAGTATTTTAAAAACACAGACATATGTAAACAGACTACAAAACACAGTGTCAAAGCAGCTGTTCCTAGAGATTATCTTTTATATTTTATATATATATATGTGTGTGTGCATATATATATATATATGTAATATTTTAGAATTGCCTGGATGAATTTTGATTTAAAATGTTGCCATTTATTTAACAAAAAATTATTTTAAGATACAACAGTTCTAAGTTCCCTTTCTTTCCTCTTAAGTGTATGGCTTATGAAATCATGTACAAACCAAGCAGCCTGGCGAGAAGGGCCCCTGACGTGGGCCCTGGCCCTCAGTTGGCTGAGCCCCACCCTGTAAGACCAAGGGGACATGCCCATACAGCCTTTGTCTGTGGCCTCTATACCATGAGCTGGGTACTCAGGACCCTGAAATTCCCTGCCCAAACACCCCAGGCCCACTTTCAGGGTTTACTCAGTCCTCTTCCTGAGGTCTCCCAGCGTTAGATCAAGCTGCTGGTTTGAGTGTGTCTGGATCTGGGGGTAGCTGTGGGGGTTTGACGAAGCTATGAAGTGAGAACTAGGGTGTGTACAAGAAAACATGTGAGGGCGCAAATGGTTAAAGCAAGGAACAAAGCGCCTGAGAATTTTAAATTCCAACCTGGTCTTTCAGGTCATCACTAAAGTGTATTTATTTACTGGATTTATAACTTTTAAATACTTCGGTATATGGTATAAGTGCCTCCATTTGGACTCTTTCACTGGCCCTGGGTAGGCCCAACAGGTAAGTATCAGGTACAGTTTTTGGTAGCCCAGTCTTTTTTTTTGAGACGGAGTCTTGCTCTGTCACCCAGGCTGGAGTGCAGTGGCCGGATCTCAGCTCACTGCAAGCTCTGCCTCCTGGGTTCACGCCATTCTCCTGCCTCAGCCTCCTGAGTAGCTGGGACTACAGGCACCCGCCACCTCGCCCGGCTAGTTTTTTGTATTTTTTAGTAGAGACGGGGTTTCACCGTGTTAGCCAGGATGGTCTCGATCTCCTGACCTTGTGATCCGCCCGTCTCGGCCTCCCAAAGTGCTGGGATTATAGGCTTGAGCCACCGCGCCCGGCCAAGTAGCCCAGTCGTAAAATGCTGAAACCACTGCAATCACCAAATGTTTCCATGTAATGTTGTGTGTCTAAGAAACAAGCTACATTTTTTCCCCCTAAACATTTTCACTTTTATAGATCCACATATCTACAACACTAATTAAAGTGCTGATTTTATTTCTATTATTGCTTTTAAAACACAGTAAGAGTCTAAAAGTTAAAAAGAAAATTCAAGAATTATGGCTATTTCAGCCTAGTACATAGAAACATGACGGAGATTTTAAGAAACTATTAAACACAGATGAAGGAGTCGGGCATGATGCCTCACGCCTGTAATCTCAACACTTTGGGAGGCTGAGGCAGGTGGATCACTTGAGGTCAGAAGTTTGAGATCAGCCTGGCCGACATGGTGAAACCACATCTTTACTAAAAAATGCCAAAAAACAAATTATCCAGCTGTGTGGTGGCACGTGCCTATAATCCCAGTTACTTGAGAGGCTGAGGCAGGAGAATCACTTGAACCCAGGAGGCAGAGGTTGCAGTGAGCCAAGATCGTGCCACTGCACTCCAGCAGCTTGGGTGACAGAGGAAGACTCCATCAAAAAAAAAAAAAAACAAAAACAAAAACACACACACACACAGATGAAGGAAACAGCAGAGATTCATACTCATTCCACCTCATTCCCACTTCTCACTATAGCCAGTTTACTCACTGCCACTTGTAATTGTGGAATCTTTACTTTTTACCACCAGGGTTTACAGATTTTTAGTTCTTGGCATAAATAATTGTGCTTTCAAAAACCAAATACTAGTCCAAGACACAGAAAACACAATGTGAGAATTTTACTTCCTTTAAAAGGTCTCTAATAATCTGCGTAGCTGGCTTCGAGTAACAAAACTAGAAAGTTGGCAATTTTTAAAAATACTCTTGAAAGAAGAAAATACCTTCAGAGCTAAATGGGAGGAGCAAAAAAATAAATAAAGTTTATGTACTTCTTTTTAAAACAGAGAAACCACCTGAAAAGCAAGTGAGGGTATTCAAATGCCAAAAAATCAGATGATAAATATTTTAGCTCGATAGTACAATTGTTTTGCTGATTCCTACAAAACACTTTCTGAATTCGAGTAAAAGGCCCATATCCAGATTGGGAGTCGACAGAATGTTGCCACTGGCATTACTGTCAGTGTTTGCTAAAGGTTCATGTTTGCATGTATTTGCCCATCAGCCCTGGCAGCTTCCTGGGAAGACTGCCTTCAGAGCTAGTCCTCCAATCATCATAAACTGGTTTTATATGCACACTTTAAAGAATTCAGGACTCACCAGAAGCTCTGAGAAATGAAGAGGAACGATCTATTAATATATTTTATTCTACTCAGAAGGCAGCATATCGCAGTTCCGTATTTTAATAGGAAAATGATTTGAAGGAAGGGATTGTATCTAATCTTTACCATACACTCCCAGTGCAGTACAGGCCTGTTTGCCCTCTAGCTGCTGAATCAATACGTACTGACTAACTTTAAATATTTTATTTAGACTGCAAGTTCATCTATCAATACCAACAGGTTTCAAAGTCAGGAACCATTAAAATAATTTTTAGTCAGTTGTCTAACAACAACAACAAAAAAAATCAGAAAGATCTCTCAGCTACAGAGGTATAGCTGTGCCCTTTTAATATCCAGAGGAAAACATATACAGAACTGACAAGGCGTTCTTCCCACCTAAACACCTTTGAGTGCTGATGCAGCAGAACAAATCAAATGGACTATTACGTAGCAGAGACTTGTTTTATTACATTTGTTATAAAGGAAATTTTCACCCTAAATATTAACCAAATAGACTACATCCATGGTGACACATTTCATGTGTAATATTTTTCTTTCATTTCTCCCCAGGAAAGAGGGTTGACCCAGAAGGAAGCATGGAGAGAGAGAAAAAACAGGGAGGCACAAAGAGAAAAAAGGAAGAAAAGAGAAGGGAATTGAAAATGACGAGGGTGAGCAAAACAGTTTACAAGTGAACATCTGGTATTGACAGGAGGAACTGAACACAGTCTGTACAGTCACGCTGAAGAGAGGATGGCAATTTGAAAAAAGGGAGGGAAGAAGTGGCAGCAGGAGGCGGGAGGAGGGAAAGAACAGAAGAGGTCAGGGGTGGGGGAGTAACTAACTAACCAAAGTATTGTTCCCGGATGCTTAAGTATTTAGTCATTATTTGCTCTATTCTCCCAAAGGCAAAAATGTCACCAGCCTAGTTTAAAATTTCCCTAAATAAGGTCAGACTAGGTTACTACCAGATTTTATCATCAAAACAGATTCCAGCCTACGCATCCAATTCAGGAGTCTCATTCAGAGCAGTGACAGTCCAATATGGTTTGGTTATAATCCCTGAGGCGGGGGCTGGGCCAAGGATGTGGAATAACTCAGCTTTCAAGTCCTGATAACTGTGGTACAAACACAAGTGATTATTTCAATTTTCTCTGCAGATTATTTTTTCAGGGCAACCCAATAAACCCAATAATGCCCAGATTTACTAGAAAATTTTTTATTCATTTCCCCATGCACCAGAAAGTAAGCTAATAACATCCCGCCGAGAGTGCTGTCAGGCTAAATCCCTGCACTGCTGAATGCACTGCCGGGATAAATCTCCCTTCACTTTCCATTCCACCATCCACTTTAGGGCAAGGCCCTGGGGACTGCTCCAGATTACCCCTCTGCACGCAGTGTCACAGGCACAAGCCCGAGTGGTCCAATCAGTGCCAAGAAAAGAACAAACTAAAAAAGATTAATTCACAGATGTTCATGCATTTCACATACACTGTGCCCCATGGCCCGTTGCTAGGGCAACGGGAGACCACCAGTGCGCGCTTTATTGGCTTTATGAAGTGCGTCTTGGGGACTATAGTCCGAGAAACGCTGCATAATAATAGTGTGGCTTTTCTGAAGCCTTGTTTTGTGTTTATCCACATTTAACCCTCTGAGTATTATAAAGAGCACCCTTATGCATAGCTTTCAAGCACGCCTCCCTTCCCCCCAAAACTGCCACAACTTTCTATCTAGAAACATTAAATTGCATCTCTTAGGGGTCTATTTTGGGAAGACCCATGTTTATATTGCTCAACCAGTTCCGTGACAAAAAAAAAATCTACAACCATTTAAAGATCATTACTATATTAGCGCAGCTAACCATATCAACCACTCAAAACCGAATACATACATGCCTTGTTTTCTATGAAACCAGGGGAACCTTGCTTTTGAGTATCAGGAGTCAGTTTTAGCCAGAAGGAACGTAGAACCAGCAAGCCTCATCAGAGTCTGTCAGAGACGCAGCATTATCCAACAGAAAACTCTCTGCAGCAGTGGGAAGGTTCTGTCTCTCTGCCGTTTTGGCAGTTTCCACGTGTGGCTACTAAGGACTCAGTATGTGGCTAATGCAACTGGGAAAATGGATTTAAAAATTCCATTTCATTTTAACTAATTTAAATAGCTTCATGTGACTAGTGGCTACACCATATTGGACAGGGCAGCCTCAAAGGCTTACCAGACAACTATGGATGTTTTTAAAAGTTCCTAAAAAGCTGTCTCTTCAAGCTTTTAGTTTCTGCTTAATTCATAAAAAATATAACTTCAAGTAAATGTACACAGAATGGTCTTCATGATTGCCGCTGCTGCTAGCTGTGCCAGTTCAAATCAGCCAGAGTCTTTGTGAAAAAGGCCGAGGGAACAAGGCTAACTTTCTCCTCCTTCTCCACCCCCACCCCCACCCAGGTTGGGAGGTTAAAATCACAAATGTCACAACTCTCAGAGCAGTAGCACAGATCAAGTGTTAATCTAAAGAGAAGGGGTGGGTGAGGGGGAGAACACAGGCTTGTGGGGGTGAGGGAGGATCTGGAATGAAGAGGAGAAAAATAAAGCCAGTGAATAGATCAATAGAAGCAACAGCTTACATTCAGATTCACAGGAGAAAGAACACACGGAGACAATCATTTCCTGGGAAAAGCTCAAGCCTAATGAGAATTTACTCTGCTCCTTTATGCGACAACCAGCCCTTTTGTGGCACGGGCTTCCTGACTGACAGGAACCCGGGGCCCCTTAATAGGATTTCCATATTATTTCCAACACCTGCCCAGAAGTTATTTGTTTACATTGAAGGAGGCAAGATTCTCAAATCAGACATCTGCTTCTAGTTCAGGCATATCTTAGGAAACCATCTAGAAAGCAGCTTTGTTACCATGGTGACATTTTTATTTTCCTCCTTTAGTTGGCTCAAAACATTAGCATTTCCAATTTTATTTTGTTGTTCAAAAGGCCAAATGTCGCTCACGAAAACAGAAGTTTAAAAAACGGTAAGTGAATAGAATTCTCAAAATTCTCCAGAATAATTAAAATGACCATAACAAGCAATAAATAAAAAGGAGATCTTATTATATAAGCCTATTGGCTTCTCTCACTGGGTGGCATCACTAACTTGTTTACCTCCCCTCCCCCAGCCCTCTTCTCAAATTTGAAGTCAGCATCTTGAAAAGTAGCAATTTAAAAAAGAAGATTCAAGAATCCTTCAGGATATGACACAATTAAATAATGAGTCCATTTCCATGAAAAAGAATTCCTCATGCTCACCCTTATCACCATATCTTAGAAAGTTCACTTACGACAAGAATACTTAAGACATTTTAACTTCCACCTCACTGCCTGCATTTCTGTAAAGGCGGAGGGAGGTGAGGGAAAGCGTATGCTTTTCACGAACATTTAGTGGTTGCAGAGGGGATGGAATATTAAACAGTGTGAGGGAAGAAAGGTGGACCGCACGTGAGCGGATTACATGTATGTGTGTGTTGTTCTCCAGTTTCTAGTGAAGTAAAACTAGAGGCAAAACTGAACCCAGGGGTTGGGAGGAGGGGGGTACTTAACCACCAATTGCAACTATCACAAATAAGCGAATTTCTTACATTACAATACTAGTACGCTCAGCTTAAAATGTTTTTAAAGCAGTATAATTTATCACATACAAAAATAATTGGATTGGTTCTAAATAATGAATAATCTGATAAAGTTAAAGTAATGTGACTTATTTTATTCAATATTTAGATTCAAAGAAAAACAACTAAGTATTCAATTCTAACATTTCAAGTTTTGATTTGCCAAGTCTAAGCAGCATGACTGAGTTTTGAAATAACTGTATTATTTTCATTTAACAGCAACCTTATTCAAAAGAATCAAAAACTCTTTCAGAAAGTACTACTCAGCCCCTCAGCAAACTTCCTTTCTATTACTCTTTCGTGAAGACTGAATTCTCTTCAACGCTTTCACAAGGCAGTTGCCATGGCAGTAATCAGATATGACTCTCTAAGTCCAAAATTACAGCCCTTAGTAGTGGTGGCTCCCAAGCGTGGAGAGTCTTTTAACCCAGAAGATAGCTGAGCTACTTCAAATCACCATAGAACGAAATACGTAAGTTGGACAGAGGAAAGTGTTGCAGAAATAATTCAGAAAGCAAGAAGTAAGAGTATTAAACTACCCCATGAGTGATTTTATAATTTTTCCAGAGGGGAAATATTTTGTATTCTTACTGTAAGAATACAAAAAAAGATGGTGAACAATACTTTTGAATAATTCCATTGGAAGAATTATCTACATTTTGAGAAACAAATGTTTTTGAAATTCAAGTGCCAACTATTAACACTTAAATCTTAGGCTCCTCTAAAGTTTTAAAAATGTTAACTATAAACATTATAATATTTTTGCAATAGATGAAATTCATCCTAATTAAGAAAATTAGAAATTAAACATCAGTATGAAAATGTCTGTCTAATAATTAAGACGGTTGGTTTATGGAGGGAAAGGATTAAACCATTTTGCCAAATCAGCTGGAGACAGCCAACCTGCCAAACATCCCGCCCCTGTTAATTAATATTTGTTCTGCTTCAGCAATCAGTGGAGGAGGGTGCTGCAAAACAAGCCTGTCTCCCCGAGTCACATCATTAATCCATTTATGCTCACCACCTGAGGACCAGCTATGCCCTAAAGATATTTATTCATCTGTTTGACAAACAAACAATTACCACACATTTTCTAGAATTAGGACACCTGTTACATTTCATGCAGTTTACGTGCCTAGAGGCAGTTATCAATTAATACTGAACACATTACTGCATCATAGATTCATAGAACAAAACTTCTTAATTGTTCCTTGATAACTGTAAATAGTAAAATACATGGTAGAAATAAATACCTAAAAGTATTGCAAACAAATAATTGAAAAGCAATAGCAATGCTAAAACACTTAATTTCAAATTACCATCTTATTTTGGGAAATTGAAAGAGTTATAACATTAAATGCTTGAAAGGCATACTTTATCACCCTACCACCCAACCCCTCAAATGATTTCCTCAACTTCTAACCACTGTGTCTACTTGGCTAATCATATGGCCAACTCTATTGCTGAAATATAACCTATGGTATAAGATTTTTATTTCAAAACTTGTTTCTAGGACAGGCCTAAATAACAAATAAGAAAATAGCTACATTCCAAATACTTGGAAGAATGCTTTGAGTTACATACAGCCTTGAGATCCATGGAGGTTAAGTGACTTGTCCAGTGATACTCAGCTTACCTAGTGGGAGAGAGGATTGTTGAAGCACCTGTCATAGACTTCTTACAGAATGGCTCATATTCTAAATGTTTCAGTGTGCTTCCTTGTGGTGTCAAGAATACTTCATGGTGAATTACACCAGGAAAAGCCTTTTCCTTATGATGGGAGAATAGGATAGGAGAATGAAGTCTAGGTTTGCCTGCATACACTGGTGATGAACAATGAAATGGATTTTACCAATAATCAAGGGAGTAAGATATCTAGAAATGTATGCTGACCATAAAAACGTAGAGTACTATTTCTGTTCTTTAACCTTGAAATACAGGCTATGATGTATTTGAAATACAAATCCACTGTCTAGATAAGTATTGCTCAAGATAGGCTTTTTAAAACATATTTTAAAATATGATTTTAAAAATATATTAAGTACTTCTATTTCCTTATTAGGTGGTATCCCTGATTCCCCATGCCCTAACTAAGTAAAGTTCTCTTCCCCTAAAGTTTTAGCTTCCTGAGGGGAAGAATCTTAATCTGCTTTGTGGAATTGTATAAGAGGACAAATCGAAGATTAGTATGAGAAGGAAATTATGAGTTAGGGAGCGGCAAAAAACAAAAAATTTTTTAATGAGAAAGACTTAAAGAGACCTAACAGAGATCACAACAAAATAAAATGAATCCTATTCGAATCCCATTTCAAGTAAACCAATTATTTGAAATAATCAAAGAAGCTGGATTATAAGCTGGGTATTAGAAGATATCAAAGAATTATTTTACTAAGTGATTAAAGGCATTATGGTTATCTTTTAAAAAAGGGCCCACTATTTAGATAATGTGTTCATTTTGCATATTGAAGTACACAGGAGCAAAATGAGCATATAAATACTTCGGCAAAGAAAAAGAACAGAAATATGGCTACATATTGATAGCTCTTGTACCTAGTTGCTGGGTGTATGGGGGAGTTATTTGTACTTTGTAGTATGTTTCAGATTTTTAATAACTTAGAATGAAACTGGGTCACCCAAAGAGCTTTCCTTTGAGGACGGTGCTGGCTATGTGACCTTTGACAGGCCTTCACACTTCTAAACCTTTCCTCATGTATGAAATAACGGTAAGCATAACACCTACCTTCACCGGCAAAATCTAACCTACGAGCTATACATTCAGTGGGGGTTGCTCAGAGGAGAGCAGCAGGATTGAGTGGACACTGTGGACCCACCTTATTTTTCCCTAGGTTAGAGTGGATATGCTGAAGTGCTGCAGCCCTCAATTAGACAACTTCTCTTCTCAGATTACTGATTACGGAGGGGAAAATAGAAGACACCAAAAGTCCATGATTGTTTTGTTTGCTTAAACACTCTTTAGTGTTTTGTGGATTTCACTGATTCCCCCCTTTTTAATCTAGCTTTCTGTTATTTTATGACTTTGCCTTTTTATAATACGTACTTCTAAAGTCTGGAGGTAATACAAATTTATCCCACCAACTTATCTCCCAAACGGTAATACTCCTACTTAAAGGGGTGTATGAAGTAATCATTCTGTTAATTCAGGCTAAAAACCCACATTTACCGGTAACACCCAATTAATGAGGCAAAAGTGCTTTCTTGGCCTGAATCATGCCTTTCAATTTCAACATAAAAACAACCTTATTCTAATTTTCCGCTGATAAACCTTTATTGTCAACAGAATAACTGGGGGATAGAAAAAAGCAATGTATGATGTTTTAGTCATCTATGCCCCAAAATATAGATGCAGAAGAATAAAAAGGCATTGCCTTAAACACAAATAATGAGTGAATCATTATAAAAACCTTTAAACAAAATCAAGGAATTTGCACAGGAAAAAAACAGTGTATATACCCACAGAAAAGCACTTAGCTAAAAAATAATTATATATAAATTAAAAAAATAAAGTGCACCATCCATACTCATTATGCCAACAAAAATTACAAAAACTATAAAGTTCCATATTGGCGGACTGTGTGGAAACATATTCAAACACTGCATTTGGCATTTTAAATTAGTACAGAGTTTTAGGAGATCAATTTGGCACTGCACAAGTCACTAAAAATGATCATACTCTTTGATGATGCATCCAGCACTCTGGCTTGAAGACATTCCAATGAAATAACAAAAATAAAAACACCACCACTCAGAGGGGAAAAAAATGTTTGTACTGGGTAAGCATAGGCACAGAGGAAAAAGGTACTTCTGCTATATTTTACAGATAAAAAAGGCAAATCCCTCATAGAGGTGACTTGAGAAGGTTATTGCACTCAGGATAAAACACAGGAGAAGCAGGCAGATACATAAAAAGGACTTACAAAGTAATACAGAATGCCCAATAATAGCACCTTGCTTGAGGCCACGCAGCTAATCAGCATTTGGTGATAGTGAATTTTGCTACTTATATTTAAGCTGGTCTTGATTTTGGTGCCTACTTTTTGCTACCTGATATTGGAATTATGTAAACATTTGGGAACGGAGTGGGAAATAAGACAATTTCTGAACCTCAGATTCTTACCAAGTTTTAGGCAATTTGGGCCTTCACAGCTCTGAATCACTACCCTCATTTCAGTCACTCAGAAAAAAACTGGAGAGTGCTATGAGGAACCTAACGACTCACGGCAGCTGACTCCTCTTAATGAACTGGAACCTCCATCAAGCGGGAAGCTCCTGGCAGCACGTGGGAACGTCCCCTCTGACACCATTTTAGAGCCCATCACTTTTACCCCTCAGCCCTAAATGAGAAGGGGTGGGCAATGGAAGATTCCATCACCTCAGAAAACACTTCCTTAGTGTCACTTATGCCTTTTCTAGGGATGAGAGAAATGGTTCTCCATACTCCATAAGATGGTGAGAACCCTCCCACTTAACCTACTTTGGATTCCTTTTGGAGAGAGAAATTTGGGATTTCTGCCCTACCATTAAGGGTAAGAGTGGATCACAGTCTGTGTTTCTTGCCATTTTCAGGCCTCAAATGTGGGCTTACTGTTGGGCACATGGAGTCACTAGACAGCCAAGTGACAAGCAAGGAGGGCTGCCGGTGCCATGGTTCCTGACGTCAACAGCCCTACACTACACACTGTTCTAGTTTCTCATCACCAAGGAAACTGATTCTTGGGCTCCTACAGTGCTTTCTCCTTCAGATCCATATTTACATTCTCCACCTTTGTTGAAAAACTTCAGATACAGGTCTGCAAATAACAGGCCTACGAATGAACTTGGCCACAGGAGCTACAGAAAAAGAGATCAATAAAGCCAACCACGTGCAATTTGGTGGCCACAGAACTTCCCAGAAGAGAAAGACAAAGGAGAAAAAAGGCCCAATATGTTAACAAGTGAATTTCTTTCATGTTACTTGGCATCTAAAGGTAAAGTACCTTAATTACTTAAATCTTTACAGTAATTTTAAATTTATAGTTTATAAGCTATTCTGAAATCTGCCCTGTTTAACAATCTGTAACGTCAAGAAAACATTTTAAAGTGTCTCTCACAATTAAACCCATCTACAACCTTGTATAAATCAAAATTTTGCTACCATATCAAAATGTTCCACTGGGGCTGTCTAAGATTGCCCACATCCTCATTACATGCAACACTAATTACTACCAGCAGATTCAGAATTTTCTGCACATTAGAGGCTTTTAGAGGAGCTATAAAAAATTTCAGGCACCATTAATTTAAATTTGTATTGAAATTTCCTTTTGACAGATGGCCAAAAATTACTTATTATTTAGAGTACCAGAGCTGCCTGTTTGCACATTAGAAGAGGAAAGGGAAAAATTAAAAGCAAGAAGGAAATTTATGTCACGTTCATTACCTGTTAAATGTTAAGGAGCATTATCTTGCATAAATAAATTATTTCATACGAGCTCGACTCCAGCTGCAGGCAACTGGTACGCTCTGGCTGATAAAAACCATCTAGAGTCACACAGCAGACAATCATAAAAAGCCCCTTCTTAACCAGGAACCACTTATGGGAGGGCGATCGATGAAACAAGCAACTAAAACTGCTTCTCTGAGCATCACAGAACACATTCAGAAAAATAAGCAAACTATCTCACCTTGTAGAACTATAGTACAGCCCCAGACCTGACGTAATACAACTTCAAATTTGAGAATGGTACCCAACCAAAACACCTATTTATAGATGCCATCCCATAATAAATCAAGGCAAAATCATCAGCTTTTCTTGTTTTTCCCTGGCTTCTAGCTATACAGATACTCATTTCCAGGCTCACCCTGAATGATTACAGATGATTTCAAAACACACCCTTACTCTTGCACGAGGGAATAAGAAAACGTAATTGACACAAAAGTGTGCACTGAAGTATAAATATTTTCACAGTCTTCTGGGAGTGGAGGCTTTTGTTTAGTTCACTGGACTGCCTAAAGGTATATATTTATAATAAGAAGGTAGGGAATGTTTATATTATGACCTCAGAATAACTAGACAGGCTTTCAAAGGCTGGTATCAGTTAATCCTAGTCACTGCATTTACTTACTACTTCCTAAGTACACATGTGTGAAACACTTAATATACTTTGATTAAGAATGCTTTTTTAATCTAGGTACTGATATGTATATGATACAACAAAATACACAACTGCAAATGCATAATTAAATAATTCAATGTGTTCAGTTCTAATTGTAAATGTTGACATTTACTTGGCAGTGCAGAGATGCCCTTTCAAATTACAAAGATTCTTGAAGGGTAAAACAGGTTCAAGTTTTATTTTCCATTACTTAAGGGCACTGAAAAAAAAATTCCTTTTCACTGTAAAACGACAAGGAGTAAAAAGGCATTCGGTGCTAGCACAGTGGTTTTGGGAGAAAATTTTAGCATTCATATACATAGCTCCATTAAAAACTGCAAGATATAACTACCTATACTCCAAAACATTCAACTGATGTAAGAGATAAAGAAATAGACAGCATTTGTACCTCGGCCAATGGTTGAGAACTGTCCTTTCCTTCTAACCAATAAGTAACACAATGGCATATGTAATACAATTATGCATAATACAATGGTGTATGTACGTATGTATGTGTGTGTTTATTTTTTGAGACAGAGTCTCACTCTGTCGCCAGGCTGGAGTGCAGTGGCGCTATCTCGGCTCACTGCAACCTCCGCCTCCCAGATTCAAGCTATTCCCCTGCCTCAGACTCTCGAGTAGCAAGGACTACAGGCACAAACCACCACGCCCAGCTAATTTTTGTATTTTTAGTAGAGACAGGGTTTCACCATGTTGGCCAGGATGGTCTCTATCTCTTGATCTTGCGATCTGCCTACCTTGGCCTCCCAAAGTGCTGGGATCACAGGCGTGAGCCACCGCGCCGAGCCTACAATGGTGTATTTATATTGTGTCTGGTTCGTAAGTGATCACATCAATTTTCATGCTTTACTCATTTCCTGCCATGGCAGTCTATTTTTCTTGTTTGCTTACTAAATAAATTCAGGTATCCTTAGCACATCCCATTCTGGAGGTATAGAAGCATATCCAAATCATTAGACCCTAAATACTTATCCCTCTTTCCCTACAACTTGCCTATAAAGAGATACAAAAGGCAGATAAAACAGATGCAAAACCTAAAGAGAATTAACTTGTTATACCAGATATCATAATGTTAATTTAAAAGAAAAGTTGGTGAAAAAAAGTCACTTAAATTTAAAAGAGAAAATTATTTCCAGTGGTTAAGAAAAATAAAAAATGCACCATTCACTTAAACAAATGTTTTGATAAATTTTGTAAGTTGGAACTGTTTCCTCAAATGTGAAATTAATATGTATTTCCTTACAAATCAATTTATTTATTCATTTCATTGTTATCTTACAGCCAAAGCCTAAGTGAAGAAAAGCAGGTTTTTTTTTTTTTTTTTCACATGGCAAATAATAAAATGAGCAATGCAAGCCAGATCTTGCAATTCAACCTGGGTCAACAAATCTGATTCTGATAGAGAAATGGGACCTTAAAAACAAAACAAACCAAAAAAAAAAAAACCACACACCTGAAAGTAATTTAAAAAATGCAGTTAACCACTACTAACCAATGAAATCATTCTCTACATCTCAAAGAATTCTTTACTAGATTCATTCAAATCATTTACAGCTCTTTTAAGCCATTCCTCAGTCTGTAAACTTTGAGTCTTACCTTGATGGAGTCTCTGTCTATATGCAAAACAGCAGCAACACAAGAAGATAAAGTGGTGGGAAGAAGAAAAGAAAAGTACTAGTTACTTTACATAAAATCATACTAATTTATCAAACTTGATCTCTGCTAAATAATACATTACACAGAGGTCAACTGTGTTGTAAAGGTAATTATTAATATTGCACAACCAAATTCATAAAGTACCAATCTACCTTTGATACAATTTCAGAAGAACCAAAGTTGGACATTCTTATTACCTGTGCTCCTTATAGACTTTTTCAAAGTGTTTACAATCATGCATCAACTCTGTACCATAGCATTAAGATAACTGGATGACAAATCACAGTGTTTCTAATATCAGAGATGGACATTTATGCATATGAGATAAAAATCACTGACCTAATATTTTAATTCATAGTAAGGATGCTGAAACGGGGATATGAGCTTTTAATTATGAACCATACCCTTCGAGCCAATGAACCACCCGTGTGCTAAGTAAATTCCCAGAAAGGAATGCTGGGAAAGACTTTTTCATCTGCATTTCTGTCATTAATAAAAATTATCAGTAAGCACCACAGAAAAACACAGTCACATCACAATGTTTCTGCACCATCATCTACCTTAGTGGAGGAAGGAAATCAACCTAGAAGAAGCACAACTGGCCTTTAAATCAATTAATTGCATAAACAATTATGTTGGTCTTATAGGAAGAAATTAGTTAATTTCATGCTTCTAAACAGACTGGGTGAGAGAGACAGTTAAACCAACAGATTTCATTAATTTGGTCTGTACCTTCTTAATTACTAAGACTACTGAAATTATTTTCTTACCTGTGAGATTTTTACTGCTCTATATAGGCTCATTTGTTTATAAATAATAATTGATTTGGTCAAATATCAAGTGAGCATTTATCAGCAAGACATTCCCCAAAATAAATTCAGTCAAAACTAACTATTAATGCAACACGCTACTTCAAACAGAGCATCATGCGATTTCATTACTGATTTAGACCTGGGGAACATAGGAGGCAGCAAGAAATCAAAGGCAATAGCCAGAAACAGGCCCCCCTGCCTCTGGGGAGTACGTTAGCTCTTGCCAACCACTAGAATATCATTTGGCAACTGACTACTTGCAGTAATTAATTTACCTTCCAGTAGAAATCCATTGTTTAGTCACCGGTAAAACTAAATTCAGAGAGAATAAACAACAGCATCCAGAACCTACCCTCAGCAGCAGGTAGGTTATCTCAGATTGGCATCCCAAGACAGTCACTCACCTCTTTGGTGATCATTGTCATGGTGCTTCTTCTCATCTTTAATTGGAAGATGGGACTGACCTCCTAGAGCACTGGAGAGGGCCAGAAGCCCGGCACTGCTACCGATGGGTGGAATGGCAGGGGGCTGGAGCCCTGAAGGGTGTGGAGTCAGAGGTACGGGTAGACCATGTCCATGTGATAAATGCTGGGCCTGGAGTTGTTGCTGCTGTGAAAAATTAAACACAGATATTGAATTTGCCCCCTATATCCAACCCCTGCCCCAACAGAAACAGAAAGGAGGCACAAATAGGCAGTAAAAAAGCCAACACCTATGCAAGATTTATCATTAACATATCTATTTTTAAAAGAGGGAAGGAGCAAAGGAGCTGTATAGTCAATAAATGCTACCTTTCTTATACTTGGAGGTTTTGCACATGCAAAATAAGTAATAATTAAGTGAAATTATGTAAGTAACTTTCAATAGTTGATATTCAAACATATTTAACAAACCTCATAAAAGGCTTTTTTAATCTCAAAAAAATAAAATAAGGCCTCACGATCATACATTTCTAATCAAAACATATACGTGAGTAACTGTTAAAGCAGTTATGTTGAACAAAAAAAGCTGAAAATTGAGAAAATTAGTGTTAAACAGTTCTCCCAGAACCACTGCACAGCATGCAGGGAGAGTTAATTTGAAAGAGAAAACCTGAATTAACAACCCAGAAAAGGAAACTGGTTGCAGCCACCGTTTTAAGCCCTTTAAGTGTCCTCAGCGGTACTTGAGCAAATTACTAAAGAAAATCTAATGTAGCAAGGCTTGGGTCCTCCTGTAGGCTTGCTCAATAATGCTGAAATAATTGGGCACTCTGTGCACGTTTAGTGATGCTCGAATGAAAAGCTAGAGGCCTGCCCTTGTACTCTTCTCTAGCGGCCGACTCTGTGTTGTGACAGGTTTATTTGAGTGGGACTGTGATGCATGCACCAGTAACTGCGCTGACAAGAGTTTAAAGTCATTTTTACCAGCACACTGGCAACACATAGAGAAAGCCCTCAAGAGGCTGGAATGGGTGTGCTTGACCTCAGCCAAGGCTACATCAAACTCTGCTACAGGAACTGCGGTGGGCAAGCCTTGTTGCCTCTTCTGAGTGGGAAGTGGAGGAGAGGAAGAGTTGGTGGTGAAGGAAGGACATTAAATGCATTCCTCAGTAGGAATCCCTTCAACTCAAACCCTGCTTAACAATACTGTATGACAACAAGTACTGAGTAATTCTCAGGTGAAATTTTGTAGTGACTGAATTTTAGTTATTGCCTTTAAAGAAATCACATTCTTTAATGTGGCCTAACCTATGAGAGCCAAATAGTCCCTTCTGTCATTTTCTTTCCAAGCAAAACTTCACAAAATATCTAGAGATAGGGACAGGGATAGAGACAGAGAGAGAGAGAGATCACTCCACCAAGAAAAATCTTGAAATGCTTTTATTAATACCTCAGAGAAAAAAGTGGACCTTTTTTTCTCCTCTCCAAATTAGGTTTATTTTCTTCCACTCCTGCATGTCTTCCTATGTTTGACCACAAAAGTCCATGTACAGTATTAACTAGCTCTTTTCTCTTACTGACCTGCACCTATGTTCTGGCTACATGCACTTAAAATATAGTCAATAGAATAAAGTATGAACACTTTGAAAAGTAAGTTTACAAGCAGAAAATGGAAAATGGGAGCCACATCTAGATACTCCACCAACCAAGCCCCACCCATGCTCCAAGTCCTGCCGAAGCTTTTCTTAACTGGTTAGTTTTGAGATAAGGTGATTCTTTTCATTTAAGTGGCCAAAATCATGTTCATAATTCTTTACATACTGTTATTCAGTGGGGATCAAAAAGTATGCACACACAATTATATTTCCTAACTGTGCAGAAAATAATGTCTATGAAGAAAATAAAATAGGGACTTGAAGTAAATATATGGCAAATTCGTTTCAAAATCTTGTTCAACTGAAATTGCTCCAATTCTTTCTCCTCTAAATTCCACTAATACACCATGTGTATGGTTTGGACACACAGTCACTTTCTACCTTAGATCAGAGGTCAATGGGCAGGCATTTATTAAGATCCTGCATGCTCGTCTTTCTTACCTCCCTTCTTAGACTCTAAGCACTATGAGTCTACATCTCACAAACCCTAGCTAACTGCAGACCCTGAAATATTCACACATTATCCTGATAGTATTAAAAACACATCTATTACATTAGACAAAAAAAAAAAAAAAAAAAAAGCCTGGCGCAGTGGTTCACGCCTGTAATCCCAACAATTTAGGAACTGAGGCAGTCAGATCACTTGAGCCCAGGAGTTTGAGACCAGCCTGGGCAACACGGCAAAATCCTGTGTCTACTAAAAATATAAAAATTAGCAAGGCATGGTGGCACACACCTATAATCCCAGCTACTCAGGAGGCTGAGGTAGGAGGATCACCTGAGCCAGGGAGGTCATGGCTGTAGTGAGCCATGACAGTGAGCCATGATTGCACTACTGTATCCCAGCCTGTATGACAGAGTAAAACCCAGTCAGAAAAAAGAAAGAAAAAATAAAAAAAAACCCTCAGCCAAAACCCAATACCTTTAAAGATTCAGGTGCGTCACTTTTATTCCTTTTCTCCTACAGGATAAAAAATAAGCACCGACTCATCGTTCCATTGGACCAGAACTTTTCAAAGGCAGAAATCATAGTTATACACGACATTTTCTACCTGTGGTTTTTTCCCTAAATTTTTCCTTCTGCAGCTTTTAGAACAACCTCCACATTACTTCTCTAAGTTGTACTCACCTATCTCTGCTCAGCTTATGTTTCACCTGTTCCCTACAGCCTTCTCCAAGCAATCTAAGTGTCCAATATCTTATAGGGCTCCCTGTATTATTCACTGGCATATATTGCCTCGTAAAGGTATTGTTATTCATCTGTTTATAGATAAGAAGATCCTGACTTGCCAGAGACTGTGAGACTTTGGAGAGAAGAGACCAGTCCCAGGCCTCTTAGTACCCCGGCACCTAGCTCAGTTCCCTAAACGTAGCGAGAACTCAATACAAAACTCTGATACTACTGAAAATAAAATACTTCTTTGATAGTTACTCTCTGGTTCCAAAAGCAACAGATCCCTTTTATCTAAAAACAAAAGTTCCGATTTCTTAGCAATCAAGACCTTTCGTAAACTACCATCAGCCTAACTCCACTCTACTGTGTAACACCATCCAGGGAACTCTCTGCCCGTAACACCAGCCTATTTAGTGAGACATCTAAACTAGGGCTTAGTTTTACTACTAATCAACACACACCCACAGAGTACTCTCTCATCTGTCTCTACATGTATAAATTCTACTCATCCTTCTAAGCTAAACTCCTGCCTACTTTCTCGGTGAAGACATCTCTCATCACCCTGGCTCAAAGTAATGTCCACCACTGTCTCTCAATTCTGACACCACTTACCGTCAATACCATTATGATACTTAACAACCTAAGACAAAAAAAGACTTTTTAAAAACATATATATGTGCTACGTGTGTGTGTGCGCACAAGTTTGTGTATGCTATACCTTTTAATTAGAGCTATTTAAAAAATATTTCCCACAGTGCCTAGATATTTCTCACACTTAGTAGGTATGCAAACAGAGTACCAACTAATATCAGCAGTGATTTTATAAACTGATGAATTTTGACTGTATTTTCTTCCATATGTTTCAATCTTTTGAATTTAAAATTAAACTAGAAGAAATAAAAAAGCTGCTTGTACTATAAGCCTTCATTTGGATACTTTAAGCAGCGATAATCTAAAATGAGTAAATTTGATATTTTTAGTGATCAAACATACAGAACTTGGTGCCCTCATATGAAAAGTGCATTTATTTTTATTGTTGGTCTTCTAATTTTTAAATTCTTAATTATGAATTATAAATAGGCTTAAATATAACTACCACTAAACTTTCCCTGAACTAATTAATGAACTCAAACTATGGTCAGATTTCTACATATATTCAAAGCTTTTAATGACTTAAGCTTCTACTACATATAGAGTTCCCATATACTCTTTACCTACTTTTCACTAATGTTAACATTTTATATAACCACAGAATTTATCAAAACTAAGAAATTAACATCAGCTCATTGCTATTAGCCAAACTAGAGACTTCATGCAGATTTCCGTAGTTGTTCCACTAATGTCATTTTTCTGTCCCAGAATCCAAACCAGCATACAACACTGCATTTAGAGAGTCTTTTCCATTTGTTACTATACCAAAATTATAAAGTCCTTTCAAAAATTTTATGAATGGTAACCACCAAACTACAGGCATACTGATCTTAAGGAAGAATAAATGAGAGGCAGCTACCATAAATTCATGTTTATCAGTCATCATTTTTTATATATACAAAATATCAAACAGAAAAATTATACTCAGGCATCCTGTAGAAGGGAGCAATTTTTATCAAGTGTTTCCAAAACATTAAACTATAAGATAAAATGAAATTAAGTCACCAAAAGGCATGAGACAAAAATGTAAGCTAGAGATATTAAAATATTACAGTAGGCTTTAAAATGTACACATTAATAAATGAGACCCCTTTCTGTACTTAGTGGTCATTTTTAAGCTTCTTCGCAAACTTTCACCTTAGGAACTAGCCTAGAACTAGAGTAGCAGGTATTTTATAACTGATAAGGGTTAGTCAGTAAAACATATGAGAAAACATCTTCTTTAAATAACAGCAGTAAGTCACCAATGGCTAAGTAGAACTTTACCTTTTTCTCAACTAAAATAAATGACCTTAATTTATTAAATGTCAAAAATTCATTAAAAATATTATTTCTATTAAGTCTTCTTATCAACAGAGGAACTCAGGATTCCCGGAAAAGGAGTAAGGTTTCCGTGACTAGTATTCACGTAGCTGAGAGCACCATAATCTAATGGATTGCTCTACGATAAAGTGAACGCTCACCGATGTTTCCCAGCAGGGTTAAGTCAAAACTGCCCTCTGCCCTCTGCCCCCATCTGTGTTAACTACAGAGCAATTAACCTGCCAAGACTTTACTACTTTATCTTACAGTCCCACTAAGAAACATAAGACCCCTTGCCTTTTAAAGACCAAAAGGAAGGGAAATGTATATTAAGAGTACACAGTATAACACAGATTTGTTACTGATGTAATTTAAGATACATTATAAACCAGCAGGATATATATATATATATATATATATATGCATATATATATACATATATATATATAAAGCATATATATATATGCTTTAGAAGAAAAACAAAACAAAGATCAAGCCAAAGAATTAAAGAGGGCATAGACTGGAGTATTAAAATAAATGTATACTACATAACCACCACTTAGGAAGACCTGCTGAGAAAAATATGTATCATGGCAAAATTCTTCTCACTATCCTTCCTAGGCCTTTATTATCTTTGGGTGCCTTACTTAAAATTAATAACAAACAAAAGCCTCTCTTATCTCAAACCACAATACAAAATAAACTACTTCTTCCTGTTTCCTTGATGGGCCATTCAAGAAAATAAACATTAAAATGGAGTGAACTTTAAACTTAAGCAAGTAAGTACTCCATTAAGATAATTAATTTAATTCTGAAAAATCGCAATGATGTCTGAAAATACACAGCAATGAAGTGGCAGACACAGCCTCAATGCCATTAATAGCTTTTCACTGGATTCTCTGTAACAAAGATTTCCCTGCAGTTTCATGTTTGGCACAAAGGGCAGAAAAGGACCACTGGAGAATCGAATTCACAAGAAATGTCTTTTGAAATATTGTCTTTCTGTCAGCAAAAAGAGGAGTTCTTTTTAATCGAAGGTCCCCAACTGCTTGACGACAAGGGACTGACAAGTCATTGACCAAGCAGGACCTAGCAAGGACAGAGCCACAGTCACCGACATCCCTGGGAATTTCGGGCACTTCCAATTGAAGGCCAGGCGGCAGTTTTCTTGTTCACCCCCACTCCAACTCTACTACGCTATCAACAGCAGAGTAACTCTCAAAAAACATGCATCTTCTTTAGAAACAACATCTCAGTAGCAATGAGCACACTTTGTGCTATTTTGGTTTCTAAAAAAAAGTGCAAGTGCAAGGTGAACCTGCTGTATCTTGTGCCAGAAATCAAGAAAGCTATCTATACTAACAGATATTGTGTCAACAGGACAGTGAGTCAAATTGAAGGGATCCCCATTGGCAAAACTTGAGACAATCTCAGCATCATTAAGAATAATGACTTAAGGCCGGGCGCGGTGGCTCAAGCCTGTAATCCCAGCACTTTGGGAGGCCGAGACGGGCGGATCACAAGGTCAGGAGATCGAGACCATCCTGTCTAATACGGTGAAACCCCGTGTCTACTAAAGAATACAAAAAAAACTAGCCTGGCGACGAGGCAGGCGCCTGTAGTCCCAGCTACTTGGGAGGCGGAGGCAGGAGAATGGCGTAAACCTGGGAGGCGGAGCTTGCAGTGAGCTGAGATCCGGCCACTGCACAGAGCCAGACTCCGTCTCAAAAAAAAAAAAAAAAAAAAAAAAA
>NC_045447.1:93495015-93533610 GCF_002776525.5 Piliocolobus tephrosceles | reverse complement strand
AAAAAAAAAAAAAAAAAAAAAAAAAAAAAAAGAATAATGACTTAATAGGTTATAACACATTTTAAAAATACATTTTCAGGAATGGAGTTTTTGGGTTTTTGGTACCCCAAGAAAACAGGTGAAGATGTGGGGCACTCTGGGGCCAAGGACTAGACAGAGAACGACTCTCAGGCCAGTGCCAGCTCCTAAGTTCAGCGCTGGCTGGTTCCCAAGCCTACAACCATACTATTCATCCACCAGGCGCTAGCCAAGCTGTGAGCTGCTCGCTCTGAGCATGTGTGCCTCAATCCAACCAGGAGACACTGTTCCATTCTAGGAGAGAAGTAAGGGAAGACTTAGCAGACCTTGAAAGGAGCCAAAAAGGAAGAGGTAACAGACTCCGAAATAGAGCAGTAAGCACAGGGAAGGGCCCATTACTGGGCTGGTAGCCATACTTCTTGGCTTGTGAAGACACTATTTACTATGGACAGTTGTTCTGCTGGCCTCACTCCTGTCTGTAAGTCGGGCTAGGTGTGAGAAAGCACAATCTGGCTGACATTTGGGAAGCATCACAATGAAGTGGCCTCGGAGCCACTGGAATCCTTATCATCTATGTGAACAAGTCACTTAACATTTCTGATGCTCTGTTTCTTCATGTAAAAAGTGAGAACAGTTACAAAATCTACCTCCCAAGGTTGCTGGAAGAATTGTATGATATGATGCATATAAAACCTTAGCATAGTGTATTAGTCTGTTCTCATGCTGCTAATAAGGACATACCCAAGACTGGGTAATTTATAAAGGAAAGAGGTTTAATTGATTCACAGTTAAGCATGGCTGAGGAGGCCTCAGGAAGCTGAAAATCATGGCGGAAGGCGAAGCAAATATGCCCTTCTTCACATGGCAGCAGGAAGAAGCATGAGAGCCAAGTGAAGGGGGAAACCCCTCATAAAACCATCAGATCTTGTGAGAACTTACTATCACAAGAATAGCAGGGGAAAAATTGCCCTTGATTTAATCACCTCCCACAAGGTCCCTCCCACCACATATGGAGATAGTAGGAACTATAATTCAAGATGAGATTTGGGTGGGGACACAGCCAAACCATATCACACAGTGTTTGGCAAATAATAAACACTCAATAAATGGTGACTGCTAGTATTAAGGAAAGGTACCAGAAGTCCACCTTTTCATATGCACAGGGAGTGAGGGAGCGAGGAGAGGAGAAAACAGGAAAAGCTCTTTACAGAATATTAATTTGAAAGGAAAGAAATAACTTAAAATTTACTATTTACCATGTCAAATGTATTAACTAATGTAGGACAGACTCAGCCATCAATATTAGAACCACTGGGTCAAAAGTTGCAGGGAAACAGGTTACTCATAGTGCCCAGGTATCACCTGACAGATCACCTAGCTTCACCAGTGATATGATACAAATGGAAATACACATCATCTAGTTAGTATTCCTACTAAAAACACTTAACCTAAATCTAAACTTGAGAAAACAATCAGAAACAATCAGACAAATGTAGACTGCAGAAGAGTCCAGAAAACTGGCCTGGTATCTTCAAAATGCCAATATCTTAAAGCAAAATGCTTTGGGACACTGTGATTTAAAGAAGAGTAAAATGACATGACAGCAAAACAATTTTTGAATTGAATCCTGGATTGAAGAAAAAAGTGCTATTAAGGACATTTTGTGGACAACTGGAGAAATATGATTATGAACTATAACACTGGTATAGAAATGTGTTGATGGTATTGTGCTTATACAGGAAGATGTCCTTGTTCATAGAAGAAGCACACTGAAATATTAGGGGGTGAAACAGCATGACTGCCTTCTATTTTCAATCAGTTCAGCACATTTCAAAAAGTGCACATGTATTTGTGTGAGTATATAAACAGAGACAGAAAGCAAAAGTAACGATATGTTAACTGGTAAATTTAGGTGATGAGTATACAGTGTTTGCTTTACTATTCATTCAATTTCCCTGTAGTTGTAGAGGCTGGGAAAATAAGATGTGCCCTTCTTACCTTACTTTAACAAATATGTCTAGAAAAAGCTAAAAGTTAAGTGAATATATGGAAAGAAGCAAGAATAAAAAGAACAAAGGAAGAAACTTTTCAAGCTAAGCTTATCTGTAACTCAGTCCTGATGACTTACAACATGAGATTTAGTACAGAAAGAAGACATGCACTTAGAGCAATCCAAGTAAGATTATCACTGAAAGGATAAGTTTCTCAAGCTAAACAAACCACAGATCTCTATAGTCCTCCAAATCTCTGGACTGGTCTTAAGGGGATGGCAAGTAACAACCAAAGCAAGCAAATCATGAGATCTGTGCCAGCGGCTCCATTGTCCTAACTTGTAGTTTAACTCATGAAGTAATAATGGCAAGAAAAGAAGGGGAAAACTACAAAAACCCTGACTTATTAACTTTCCCATTAGTGATCCCGTTAGCATATTTTACGAATTGGCCAAAAGTTTACTAGTAAATGTACAGCTAAGCAAATTAATAATGGAAATACAATTTCCCAGAAGCTTGTTTAAGCTACTTAAGGAAAATGTTTAGAGTCTTTAACATCTTACTGATACCAATGGTTCTATTTTGTGAGTTTTAGTCTTTAAAGTCACCAAGCTAAGGGACTGTACTCGGAAAAGCTTTCTTTAGTTACTTCAGAGTACTTAAAAAAAAAAAAAAAAAAAAAAGGTAAAGCTGAGTTAGGCACAGTGGCATGTACGTGCCTGTAGTCCCAGCTACTTGGGAGGCTGAGGCAGGAGGATCACTTGAGCCCAGGCATTTGAGGCTGTGGAGCACTATGATTATACCTATGAATAGCCACTATACTCCGACAAGGGCAACACAGTCAGACACCATCTCTAATTTTTTTTTTTTTTTTTTTAAAGTAAAGCAGCATTTAAAAAGCCTATCTACTTTAGGTTGTTCAGGAATCCTGCATTTGATCTTAGAATGTTACAGGTGGAATGAACCTCAGATGTCATCTAGGAGACTTGCTTTCCAAAATTTTGACCACAATTTCTGTGTGTATGTGTCTATGTGCATGTGTGTCTGTCTACATAGAATATACACGTAAATGAACACAGTTTACCGAACACTACTACGTGCAACATACTCTAGTATTTTCTATTGTCATCTATACCCTTTTTAAATTAAAATTTTAAAAAGTCCACTATGCCCACTGAATGGACTTCACTGTACACTCATGAGTCTCCTGAGCTGCAATTTGAAGAACACTAAACCAGGTCCACACTCACATGTGTGATCTCCTAGGTGACAGAGTCAGTGGGAGATGGTATTAGCATCAAGAAATGGAGCACAAGACCCTACCATTTAGCCCAGTGATGTACCTGCTGCCCAATTAGGACCCTTTCTCAACTAGGGTGGAAGGGGTAAGCAATCATTCATTCATAAAAATAAATGGAGGCAGCTCCTCTGGGGAAATAACCTTTGAACTGAGACCTGCAGGATGCAAATAACAGCACATTGGAGAGAGCTAGGAGAATGAGAAGCAAGAGAAAAGCAGTTGAGAAGACCCAGAGCAAGACAAACGCTTGCCGTGACCAGTGAAGAAAAAGGAAGTCCAGTGAGAATCCAGTGAGCAATGGGGAAGTCGGGCAGAATGAGTATATTCTGGAAATCAGACTGTGCACACTAAGAGTTTTTGACTTTTATTTAAGAATAATGAGAACTCTAGGCTATGGTGGGTTTTGGGGTTTGGTTTTGTTTTTTAAGCTGAACTTTTAGTTGCTCTTTAACTGGTATAAATCTGGATCATATCGCTTTTTGGTTACATGTGTTGCAAATAACTTCTCCTAGTTTCTGGCTTGTCTATTCATTTTTTTTTTAAAGTATCTTTTGATGAACAGATGTTTTTCATTTCAAGTGAGTAATAAATACTATCAATCTTTTTCTTACGGGTTGGGCTTTCTATGACCCTTTTAAGAAATCCTACTCCAAGAAAAAAAAAAAAAAAGATTCCTCCTGTTTTTTTTTTTTTTTTTAAGTTTTAAAGTTCTTAGGATTCTAGGATTGACTTCTGCATATGGTGACATGTATGTATCCAATTCTTTTCCACAAGAATAACCAGGCAGCCCCCCAGTAATATTTACTAGTGTCCATCTTTCTCCCCACTGATCTGCTTGTCCATTCTGACATATACAAGTGAATCAATTTCTTAGTATTTTAGTCTATTTCACTGGCCATATAAAGAGGACCAATAAGTATTTTAAGCTTGAGTGTGTAAACCAGCTTAAACTGGCCTTTATAAAGACTAATAAGTATTTTAAGCTAGAATACTAAAAAATAATAACTTTCTGAATCTGAGAGTGGCAAGAATGAAGGGCAGGAGACCAGTTAGTAGTACAGGGGTTCAAACAAGAAAATAATGAATAACTTCAATTAGGGTTGCGGCAGTACACGTTGCAAAGAACAGAAGGAGTTGTGTTACTTTGAAGCTAGAACTAGAAAGACGTGGTTATGGAAGACAGCAGAGTGAGACTAAGTGGAGGAATTCAGGACACCGTGGGAATCTGGAACATAAGTAACTGGGTAGATAGTTGTACCATTTACTCAGATGGGGCAGAAGAAAGAAGGAATGGCCATATGAATAGAATTTTGTCTTATACCTTTTTTCAGATTAGAAACTTATATGTTAAATGAAGGTAAGCAGAGTGAAAAAAAAATTAAAAGCCACACATAATCTTAGCAGCCAAAGAAAACTACTAATATCATGGCGGGCCTATCCAGTATTTTTTGAATCCATGTTAGCATTTTTAACAAAAACAACATCAACCTACCTTGTGGTTTAATCTGTTTCTTCTTTTCCTGTTTACAACGTATCAGAACATTTTTCCATATCCTTAATACACCTTGATTACATCATTTCTAACAGCTACATGGTATGCCATTGTACAGATACCTGAGTTCACTTAAGTAGTCCCCTAGTGTTGGGTGTTCAGGTTGTTCTCAATATTTTGATATACATAAGTCATGACATTAACACAGAAATATATATACATCTATATATAGTCATATACCACTTAACAAAAGGGATATTCTGAGAAATGAGTCTTCAGGCAATTTCATTACTGTGCAATTATAGAGTATATTTATCTAGATGGTATAACCTACTACACACATAAGCTATACAATATGGCCTATTAATCCTAGGCTACAAACCCATACAGCATGTTACTGTACTGAATATTGTAGGCAATTGTGCCAGAATGGTATTTATGTATCTAAACACAGAAGAGGTATAGTAAAAATACAGTATAGAAGATAAAAAACGGTACACCTATATAAAGCACTTATCATAAATGAAACTGGCAAGACTGGAATTTACTCTGAATGAGTCAGTGGTGAGTAAATGTGAAGGCCTACGACATTAATGAATACCACTACAGACTTTATAATTACTCCACACTGCTACACAAAATTTCCTTAAAAAGTAATTTACTATGGTGTTATGACAGCTACAATGTCACTAGACAATAAAATATTTTCAGCTCCATTATAATCTTATGGGACCATTGTCATATATGTGGTCTGTCCTTGACTGAAACATCATTATACGACATGTAACTATATATTTGAGTTAAGATAGTTCCTCTGCAAGGTATAGAATACCCAAAAATGGCATGAATTTTTGTTTTAAAGGACTTTTTATTTCTCACACTACAAGTCCAGGGATGGATGGATGACCTAACATTATCAGGGCTCTGGGTCCCGGATTCATGTGGCCTCCCTTATATCCCATCCCCTCCCACCACAAGGTGGCTGCCACAGCTCCACACGCTACCTCATGCCTTCACACAACCATATTAAAATGCAGAAAGGAGGATAATTCCCTCTCCATGGGTTTCTCTTAAGAAGAAAACCATATCTTTTTACATTTCACTGACCTGGATAGGGTCACTTGCCCACAGTTCTTCTGTAAGGAGGGCTGGAAAGAGCACCTGGAATGCTTTAGCCTTCACAGCAGAGGGTAGCCTCTGCCTGCAAGGGAGAACCAACAAACAACAAAGCCTGCCTCGACATCTATCTTTGCTCAGAGGCCATTCTGAAGCTATTAGCTGAAGGAAACCCAAGAACAACCTCTGAGCTTTCAAGCCAAGTAGATCGCAACTTAAATTGTTTTTTCCTCTCAACAATTTCTTCTCCCAGATATTAATTTGTGCAGAGCTGTGTCTACAAATTGCTTCGAGTCAACCCAGAAACACTCTAGGGAAATAAAGAAAAAAAGCAACATTACCGCCACTTTGCTTCAGGACCATAGTGGCACTGCCCTTGATGGTCACAGAAAACAATCTGAGCAAAGATAAACTCTCACCATTTTTATGAATCTACCGAGAGAAAAAAAAAAAGCATGAGAATCACAAGAGGCAGAGTAGCTATGGAGCTTCCTTAAAAAGGATTCAAGAATGTACCATTTTGAGTTTATTCCTAAGAGGTTGGGGTCAAAGGCACAGTTAGCTCTAACTCTTCAGTCAAAACCATTTTTTAAGCTTGCAATATTACTGCATCTCATGAAATAATTGTTATTCACAAGTCAGGCAGACAAGGTTTTCTCAAGACAGAGAAATGGAAGCAGAGAAGACATATCACAAAGCAATGAAGTAATTTCAAAGACAGGACTCCCCACAACATAATGGCAATCCTTGTAAGTTCTAACTTGTTTATATCTCCTGACTGGCCACTGGCCTAGTGGGGGCCCCTTTGTGGTCTTCACCACGAGTCACATCCCCTGCCTCACCTACTGCTGCCTGCAATTAGAATACCAACAATAGTTCTTAATCAAGAAACCCTCCTATGTAAACTCCTGATTTCCAAGTTTCTGAACAACCACCCTAGAATGTGTCCTTACGCTGCTACGGGCAAATACTTTTTGTCTACATGCACCCCACATGATATTTTGCTATTTCATATCAAGATTTTGCACAATCTTATTTTAATAAGGCATGGGTTCAAACTTGTTTGTGTCACAGGACCCTTTGTGAACACTCTTCTCCAAAAACTATACATACTCCTCTCCTATCAGTCCTAAACATACACACACACACACACACACAGAGAGAGAGAGAGAGACAGAGACAGAGGCAATTCTGCAAGCACTCAGGTATCTAACTGACAGCCCAATGCCTAAGCATGAAATTCCAGAAGATCCAAGAACATGGGGTTAAAACACTTGCCTTAATAGCTGTGTTTATAACAACTTTAAGTTCTTGTTCATAAGAGTTAAGATACAACAGAAAGGAAGCAACACCGTATGAGTCAAGAGTATTCAACTGATCTGTGGGACTAATATAATTCAGACAATTTAGACTAACCACTTAGTATGTGCACCCAGCATACCCAGTTTCCATTTTCCTTCCAACACTGAGCTCTGGCTGGACAATCCTATCAGTGGATCTCAAGATAAAGAGATTATTGATGCCATTGTGAAGGAAAGAACAGGGTCAAGAGAATAAATAAGAGACAAGTGTAGCATAAGGGTTCAATGTGTGAGCTCTGAAGTCAGCTGGAGTTTGAATCCCAGTTCTGCCACTCCTCTTTGCGTGGCCTTCAGAAAACAACTTAGCTCTTCGAAGCCTTGGTTTCATTATTTGTAAAGTTGGAAAAATATTTCCTTCCACATGGGGTTGATGTGAAGATTAAACAAAGTAATGCCTGTAAATGCTTAACACAGAGCGAATACTCAATCACATCTACTATATTTAGTGGCCCCCACCACCTTTTTCAAGAAAAGAATACAAGCCTATAGAGGTGATAAACCTAGAAAAATAACTATGACACAAAAGAACCCCAAGTTTTAAAATAAAAATTCCATAATCATCAAAACAAATAGGCTTACACAATCATTCAACATTAGACTAGACAGCACTTTAATGGTTATCAGTTCCAGCCTTGCATTCTACAGATGAAAAAACCTAAGTGAAATTCCTAATATCATAAGTGAAACCCAAAACTGTGCATTTTCTACCAGTCCATGCACTTCCTTCTCTATCTTGGCTCAAAATTGTAGGGGGGATATCCAAATGAGAAAATATCCCAGAATACAGTATTTAACAAACATCTATGGAAAATTATTATGAACAAATTATTGCACATTTATGAACAAATAGTTACTGAATATCATACAAATATGTATTGAAAATTATGATACCTATTGTTATAGGCTTCATGGCTATAAAAGTGAATGAGATTTCACTAGCTAGTCAAGGGAAAGTGACGCATAACAAATCAATGGTAAGTGCAATGAGGACAATAAAACAGACTAATGGGACAGAGAATGAATTAGAAGTAAAGAGTAAAAAGAGTGCCAGCCAAGAAAGTCCTTCCTCAGGAGATAACATCTGAGCTGACACTCTGAAAAGAGGCATAAGGAAAACCACTCTAGGATCCAGAGGACGGGTCCTCCAGAGGACAGAGGAGCGGGTGCACAAACCCTCAGTCGAGAACACACTTAGAGTGATCTAGGGACAGAAGGAAGGGGCCAACGTGGCTTAAGGACAGCTGAATGAAGAACATGAGTGGTATGTGACAGTGGAAAGGCTGGTGAAGGAGGGGTCACCTCACGAAGAATCTTGTAGGCCATGGTTAGAAATTCAGACTTTTTTCTAAATAAAAGGGGCAGCCATCAGATTTTCCGGGGTTTTTCATTTGTTTGTTTTTTAAATTTTTTAGAAATGAAACCCTGCTGTTGCCCAGACTGGTCCTGAACCCTTGAGCTCAAGTGATCCTGTAGCATCCCGAGTAGCTGAGACTATATATATAGATGGCACCACCCCACTCATTGTGGCTTTAAGGAGAGGACCAATAGATCCTATTTCTATTTTATAAGAAGGTCACTCTGGCTGCTGTGTGTAGAATGAAATATAGAAAGACAAATGCAGAAACAAGGTAGCCTATCAGGAGAAGGCTGGAAGAGTCTAGCTAAAGGCGTTATTTGGACCAGGAGGAGATGGAAAAATACTCTCAACTTTGAGAGAAATGTTAGGAGGCAGAACAGACACCATTTCTGATGACAGAAAGTGTTTACATTGAGCTTAGACCCTTTCCCTTCATCCATCAGCCACTCTTTTAATATACTGATGATAAAGACCTGAAGTGCTGAGGAGTGCTGCAAAGGGCAAGGAAGCACAGGAAGAACAAATGCAAAATGGAATGGAGAATATCAATAATGAAAGCTATAGTCATCAAGACAGTATGGCACTGGCAAAAGAGACAGCAACAGTTGATTGGAGTAGTCCAGAAACAGACTCATACATATATGGTTAATTGATTTTCAACAATGGTGCAAAGACCAACCAATGGAGAAAGGATAGTCTTTTCAACAAATAGTGCTTGAAAAACTGAATCCATGTCCATCTGAAAAAAAAAAAAAAACCCTCAACTTAATGCATATATCTTACCATAAACAAAAGTTAAACTGAATCATAGGCCCAAATGTAAAACTTCTACAAGAAACCCCAGAAGAACATGTTTGTGGTCTTGGGTTAGGCAAAGATTACTTACAGACAACACCAAAAGTAAGTCCATAAAGGAAAAAAAATGCCTAAGTTTAACTTTGACATTTTAAAATGCCTAAGTTTAATGTTAAACTATAAATTGGAAGAATTACAAAATACACACACAAAAAAAATCCAGAAAATTAAAGAACCCTTAAAATTCAATAATAAAACTGAATCATGAAAAAAAAAAAGAGGCAAAGATTTGAACAGACATTGTATTAGAAAAGATACAGAGATAGCAAAAAAGACACTTAACACCATTAATCGTTATGAAAATGCATAAAAAACACAGTAAGTACTATTATGTACTTGGCTAAAAGAACCTCCCCAAAACCTGTAATTCCAAGTGCAGACAAAGATGTAGAGGAAAGGTTTTTGCACATGTAATATATTAGTGAAACTGCAAAATAGTAGAATCACTCTGAAAAACAGTATGTCAATTACTTGGAAAGTTTAATGTGCACTTACCATGTAACTCAGCAATCCCACTTCTAGGTAATCACTCAAAAGATATATATAACTTACATTCACTTACTTAAAATATCCAAATAAGAATGTTTCTCATGGCTTTATTCAACCAACTGTCCTTTAAGGAGTGAACAGATAAACTGGTATATTCATATAATAGATATCACTTTGCAATACAAAGGCACTAACTACTGATACGAGCAACCACATGGACAAATCACAAATGCCTTATGCTAAGTGAAAGAAGAAAACTCGGAAGGCTACATGATATGTAATTCCATTTATATGGCATTGTCAAAAAGGCTCGCTTTGGAAGAAGAAACATTTTCAGCGGTTGTTGGGGGCTGGGATAGAAAAAAATGACTGACTACAAAGACTAACAAGGGATTGGGGTGGGATGAACTACCCTGTATCTTGATTGTGTTACACAACTGTATTCAGTTGTCAAAACTCAAAGACTTACACACTGGAAAGGGTCAATTTTACTTTTTGCAGATTACATCTCAATAAATCTGATGTAATAGAGAATATCAATAATGAATTTCTAAATTCCTAATCTAAATATCTGAAAATATATCTGCAAATATAAAAAATACAAATTTGTAAATGTATGCAGCCTCATTCTTATGTTTTTTATTAACTGTTTCTCTTTGCTCTGTTATCCATGGAAACTAGCTTTATTGAAATTAAAATGCATTAATTAAAAGTTGATTATTTGTAGTACAAGGTAATATCAGCAAGCTTACAGCCACCAAAATTGTAATAGAATGATTTAAATGTAACTTGAGGATCATTTCAGAAGACAATTTAAAATATCATTCAAAATGAAAATAAAATATGCCCCTTTAATAGGACATTGGTGAAAGTACTCAAATATTTACTGAATGAATGAATGAATGGACATATCATTAAATAACTCTTGCTATTCACTAAAGAGTTCTAACCTTTTCACAAAGGTCTTAAGGACAACACTTAAGACCACAAATGCATTTTGGGGTAGTAGGATTCTCAAACTGGTTTCTTAGGGAGCTTCAAGGCAATGAAAGTCCTTAAAAACCTCAACTAAGTGCTTGACAATTAACCACAGTCATCAACCCTTTAGTTGCCTATCTGGTGTGAGACTGCCTCTCATAGCCCATGCTTCTTCCCTCCGTCTCAGCTTCCAGGGGCACAAAGCAGTCTGACACCACAAGGAAAAAGGTCTCTGACTATATAGAAGTTGATGAGGCTGCTTGTAGAAACACTGCTAGCAGGAAATCATCAGAGAATTACAAACGTGGACACAAAACCAAAACAAAACAACCTACAAAATGGGGTGACACTCTGGAACTGCAAGCTTGCAGGTTGCCTTATTCTCTATTTTAGTCTGTTTTTCTATATAACAGTTCCTCAGACGTCTGCATAACCTCAGCCTGCCGAGCTCTGTGGATCTGGGAAAACTACTTTCTTCTCAGCGGAATCCAGTGCCCATATCCCTTCCTCAGATACATCTACCCAGACACGTTCTGCAACTCTTATAACACTTTGAACTCAACTCTACAGCGATGGAAGTGGGGGAGGAGGAAAGGATGGCTCAGCTCCAAACAGAAAGAAGAACTGTAGCACTGCTGGCTAGTACCAGTTTTGGAGATGAGAGGATTGATAGACTGGCTTCTAGAAATTTCTTCCAGAGAAGCTTTGTCATAGAAAATAATGGAGAGTACATCACAAGCACAAATCAGAAATCCTATTCCTTACCTAGTGTTTTTTGGGCGTCTCTGAAGTGCAGGCAGAGTTTTTAAATTACTTAAATATATGAGAGTCTTTGTTATGAGAGAAGGGAAATTACTGCCTCTTAGAGCCTCATCAAACTGTAGCAGAAAGATTAGATTATGAATACATCATTCAATAATGTAGTCCCCCGCTCCATAGCAAATGAACCAGCTCAGAAAAGAAAAAGGGTGAGGGGCAGGCATACTCACAGAAGAAAAAGAAAGAATGTGATATACAACTGCTTTGGTTTTCCTGCCATGAGTTTGGTGAGTGCAGGTAAGCAAAGCCCTCCAAGTGAGTGTAATCTTCAAGCCAGCCCCTTCCCCTACTGCGCAAGCTGTGTGGGTACACGATGCAGACAGTGGCCAGCATATTTTATAAAGCCTTTAAGCTCCAGGCACACTATTCAGTAAAGACAGTAACAAAGCGCAAATAACAATCTCTGAGGAATCTATTTTATAGCTCATTTTTAATTTCATTCTGTAGTACATACATCTAGAAAACACCAACAGTAATCAGCTGCAAGAAGCGGAAAAAGATAGAGGGTCACCTGTAAGTTTACTGAAGAATATTTATTTAAAAAGTAACACAAAAGCCGAGTTATATAGTTGAGCTGTTAAAGAATATGTTTTACACACAAAACTCACATCAGAAAAAGAGCCCTGATTCTAGTACATGACTACAATTACCTACCTACACTGTAAAGCCCCCTTAAGTAGCTTCAGGCCTACAAAATCAAATCCTAAGTGTCTGCCAGTAAAGTGGAGGGACAGGGCTTGGCTGCAGGTAATTTCGAAATGATCACAGAACAGGAGTAGGGACCTATGAAAAGTGAACCACGGAAGGGGGAGAACTCAAACTAAACACGTATTCTGCAGCCTATCACTACTGTGGGCAACTGAAGCTCCATCTTACTTGAACCTCTTACGGAATTGTATAGAAGGCATCTTACAGGTGTCCCCCCCACAAAGAATGCGGGGAGCATTCCACTAACTCTGTTTCCCTGTGGGATTCAGGGTTATCCAATGCGGCTGTAATTCCTGCACGTCCAAGGTTGTGTTTGTGGAAGTGAAGGGTGGATTTCCACAAAGGTTTCCCACAAAGCACTGGGGGAAAGCAAGCACTTCGCGCTGTGGCTGACTGGAGGTGCTGTCAAGCTGTGGGACACATGTTGTAGTGGCAAAGGCTAGAGAGAAAGGAACTGAGGGGTACGCGGTGGGCCCAGGAAGGAGAATACTTTTGTAAAAAACATACATTTTTAAATTTAATTTCAAGTTGTGTGTTACTGGAGGCCATGTATCCACAGAGGTATACTTCCTACACTTGCGATGTAAGGGAGGGAAACTCACACACACACACACACACATTTTTATATATACCCACATATTTATATCTTTCCCTTTCTGCCTAATGGCTAAATTGGTTAAAAAGAATACAAGGAAAACGATCACGGTGGCTCATCCAAATGCCTTTAAAAGTTAAAATGGCAGTTTTGAAATCTATAACAGAAAAGAAGAGACATACATTTTTAAACAGTCATACTGCAAGACCCTCTTGCCACGTTGTCAATGTAGAATACACACACATACACACACACACGCACACATTTAAGGTTCAATCATATGACAAGGAGAATAAAACAAAATACTAAGCAGGGGGACCCCAAAGGTATTGTCTTTCTTTTTTTAAACTAAGTCAAACACATAGGATGGTAAAGGCAAAGGCATTTAAATCATTTCCTTAGTAATACAAGTAATATTTAAATAGATTTAATAGTGCTGCTCCAAACCAATGAATTATGGGTTTAAAACCTATTAAAATGTAATGTTTTTTTCCTGAGCTGAGAGGAAAGAGATTTAAATCCACTGAATTTTAATATTTCAGCTTGAGCTGCAGGAGGTAGAGAAAGTCCAAATGAACTATTCCATCAGCACCATTCAAGCATGAACATTTTAATCAGTTTTACTTCCTTGGAGTTCTCTAACACAGTTTACGCTGTCATTCTGAAAGCACTTAACACAGAGAGTGTGAAAAACCACCAAGGCTTGTTATTGCCTTCACAATTGATGGCAAATAATTTTGCAGACTTCCTATCATTAAAATGTCACTGCTAAAAATTGAGGTTCAGCATTTCTTGTGCTAAACTGCAATTCCTACAACACCATGGCATACCTGTTTCCTAAGGGTTTTTTGGGGGTGGGGGTGTGCTTTTTTCCAAACGCATACATTTCTATCATTTTTTTTTTTCCTCAGTTAGATTTAAAAAGTGGGTTAGTTTCCAAAGGAAACCACATTGTCTATTTTCATAAGTCAAACATTTTCTTTTCCGCTATTCACACTGACTAAACTTTTTTTCTTAATGGTAGTTTCTTTGGTGAAATTCTTATGAGGTTCCAAGTCAGCCTCCTTTATTAATTAAGCATAACCACATTCACACAGCATGTACTGATTATATAGTGTAATGGATTTAAAAAGCATTTTAAGATAGTCAGATGACTCAATTTAATAATATAGGAAATGAAAACATCATTTCTAATTAGATCATATTACTGATTTAAAACTACAATTTGTGTGTTGTTCCAACAGTGTGATCTCGCAGAGATTCTAATTTAAAAACACAGTGGCTAGCAGGACACATGACAAAATCAAACTAGATCCATAACATTCCCCTAGCCCATCTGGGGGAACGTGGGGAAGGCCTGAAGGAAATGTGTAATACCGCCAATTCAAAACAAAACACAAAATATCAATGATGGGAAGCCAACACAGGAATTTTCCCTATTTTCTTCCTTATAAATAAAAGATAAATGATATTTAACTTATTTCAATCTATCAACAGTTTTAAACTGAACATGACCTGTGAAAGAAATCATTATAACTATGTTTCATTCCATTAAACACAACCAGCTTATTGTCAAGAGAACAGCCGCCTCTCCAGGTTTCAGGCTCACTTCAGCATTTTGCATTTAAACTGCATGGATCACTGGTTTGGCTCATTTACCAATGAAGGTAGAATAATATTGCAGAGTTAAAAAGGTGCTTCATCAGATTTCATTAAATCTAGGAACGTTTGCTCTTGTCTGGATGGTGCGCATACATATAAAATAGACACATATGCAGTGATAAATAAATGAGGGTCTGCTGCAGGGGCTTAGACGGGTCTTTGCCTCTCATAGGAAAACTGTCATTCCTTCAGTGCAGAAAATCACTGCTGACTACATTCTAAAAACCAAGTAACAAAAATCTAAAAACTGACTCCTAGTTGGTTTTGGTAGCGGGTCAAAATACCACCATCTCACCCAGCCATCTATGCTCAAGGGACAGAGAACAGCAAGTGCCTTTAAAATACTACAATGTTACAACTCCAAAAACTACTGGATGCAAACCACTACCATGGCTAAAAACACAGAGAGAACATCAGCAGCAAAAATTCATTAAGTGAGTTTGTAACTGAGCTCTTTCCTTCTCACTTGGTTTGTGGCTCCCTAAAACTGTTGGGTTTGTTTTCCTATTTCTGCAAGCTATTTTCCGGAATAGTCAGATTATGTGATTTCTGCCTCCATTTTCTGCTCAGATACCAAGAGTTTGGAATGTTCATCAGATCCAACTATATCCAAGTATATGCTGCTTTGATAGCACGTAACGCTACTTTGACAGCATGTACTGTTGAGTTAGTTCTTTGATTAAGTTTTTAGGTCACAAAATTAAGTTAGCTTTATTTTAATAATTAAATCCATATAAACACAGTATGTCAGTAACTTGGCTGCAGTCTAATAAATCCTCATTTCCCCAAGAAAAGGTAATCTGCCATTCCATTCCAAATAAAGTATATAAAAATGAATAAATATAAAACTATATTAAAAATATTCTTGCTGTGAAGGGAAGGGAACTTGTTATGATTTTATATCTTCCCTCATATTAAGCAACATCCAACACAAAAACAAAGCGTTTTTTATTTAGCTTAATCTCTCCACTGTACAGTCATTGAAATACTCAAAAAAAGGAAAAAAAATAATAACCCATTCTGTTTTCCTAGAAAAGGCTGCCAATCAGACATGAGGCTGGATGGCTATCTGTATTTGAGCCATTCATACAAACAGTAAACACTAAGCTAAAAATGACCCAGCAACCTCTCCTGTCAGGGATCGCTCTGCACATTCTCTCCATGTTAAACAGTAGAGACGGTAGAGAAATGTAGGTTCTATCCCTTCTGAGCCCTGGAAGATTTGGTAACAAAAATATCCACAGTGAATATAACACCTGCACTTGTACACACACTTCAAGGGAGCACAGCTGGTTTATACATATATATATATACACACACACACGTACACACATACACTTAACTTTAAAATTAAACCTTTCTCAGCTTTTTAAAATTTAATATACTGCTGTTTCCTGGAGTTTTTGGAAACGAAAACCAATTGTGAAATGTATTCATCTCTACTATCCGTCCCTTCTCCTGCCCATCACAGAAAATGTACAACAAACATTATTCATGATTCTACATGGCTTCTTCTGATTCAGCCTCTTCTTTCCAAGGGGCACTTTGGAGGAAATAAAGCTCACTCTTTTCCATTCATTACATCTGCTAATTTCCTACCATTTTTTTTTTTTTGTCAGAGGGACACAAAATAGAGCTCCAAATAGCCCATTAAAAAACAAGCTACAATCAGACTATTGCGCCCTCAACATCAGCAGTGATCCCAGAGTCCTGATTTCCTTGTTAAAAGACAGAGGAATAATTGAAGCAATATCTTCACTTCAGATTGATTATCAGACGACCCTTATCCACATCTTCACTCAGCAATTTGAATTTTAATGAAAGTAAATGAAATAATTAGCATTTCAAAGTATGTTTGATACACTGACAGAAAAAAAAAAAGACTTTTGTGTATAATCTATACACAAAAGAAAGTATTTGGGAGGGGACAGAAAGAGGAAAGTACAGTTGTAGTGTCTTCATTAGAATAACCCAAGAAACTGCCTGTACAATCTGCATAAATATAGAGGTGAATATTATGCTCTTTACAGCTATGATTTCTCGCCTTTATTATTATTTCTAAGTTTCAGCACATTATTTTATTGCCTGTCACATTAATCTGAGGAAAAAAATATATATATATAAGCAGAGTTGAAGTGACTGCCCAAACCCATGAATTCCAGCATAATTTCTATGCAACATTAATGCCACTATTGCTAGGAAGGATTTTCTAAATGGGCCACTGATTTTTTTTTTAAAGCGTAGTTCATCGATTATTTCTATTTCAAAAGGACACTAACCCGTAAGAGCCACTCATGACAGGGGAAGGAAGAGTACGTAGAATGGGAGATGTGAAAATATACATCTCATTAAAAATGATAGTAAGATACTCTACAGGTTTATTTGAGGAAAGATAAAAGAAACCAGGTCATTTTAACGTCATGGTAATCTATATCTCTTTTTTCTTGGCCTAGGTTAGCAACAGAAGCTGACTGCAAAGAAAAGAAATATGAAAAAGAGCTATCCAGTCTCTTTAGAGGAGAGTTTTCATGAACACATCAACTTAAATTGGTGAGAATGTGATCCAAAGTTTCTGAGGCAGCCATCAAATTTCACAGGAGATTGAAGGCAAAGTGCTTAATTTCATTTTGTAGTCATCTATTGCTTTTTGCCCCTTTGGCGGAACAAAATGTGAAAAGAGAGAGTGAGAGAGCTGATGACAAACACTAAGATCAGAGCTAAAATGGAAAGGCCACGTACCCCAATGATGGCGTTCAGTTCTGCCATGGTCACCTGCTTGGCCCGTTCCACAGCCTGCACCACTTGTTGCTGGTGCTATAAATGAAGATCAGAAACAGAATACAATTATTTGTTTTCTACTCAGTCAAGAACAGCTTTTCCTAACATGTCCTCTAACTTCAATTACATGCAAAACAGCATTTGGGGGATCTCCAGGTTTCCAATACAAGCCTGAGGTGATGGATGACTAGATGTCTACGGTATATCTGGGTCCACAAAGTTGAGGAGTCACTGGGCATCCAACTGCAGGTACCATCTCTGTGACCCCATGAAGAATGCTCCTTTACAACAGCTTAAATTTCACTTTAAAGTTATGGTACACTTTGACCACATATCTGCTATCAGTACTAACAAACAAAACACAACCCATCCCACTTGCTTTCTTTGTACCCACTCCCTTTTCTCTTTGCTGTCTACATTAAAATTTTTAAAAATTATTTCCTGGAAGCAATTATTTTTAAATTTTCTCCTGATACTGGTTAGCGTACACACCGGAAGGACATACAGAATGCAATATACATGTTTCTTCTGGAAATGTACAAATTGTTCGTGTTTTCACTCCTATCATGAAGGGCTGCATATTTAAAAGAGATCAAAAACGTAGAACTCAAGTTTAAGAACTTCAGGTATTTCTTTTAAATCCAACAGAAAAACTAAAGCCCACAAAAGTGTACGATACTTTTTTTTCTTCGAAAAACTAGGATGGACAGTGCAGGAAAATCCCTCCATCCACGATTCAGTTCCAGTGAGAGTAAGTAAGAACTGATGTTAGTAATTTTTGTAACAGAAAAAGTAGCACAGAAAACTCTGTACAGGGGCACTCATATATATCTAGACACAGAAGTGCTTACAAGAATTACCCCCTCCAAATATTATTTCCCATTAAAACATTTGACCACTCTAGTATCTACAGTCAATTTTGGTTTAAAATCAGTCTTACTGGGTTTCTTTCAACTTGGTTTAGTGAATGAAGAACCAAAGGAACTGCGCTGTGAAACAAGTACTCCTGTATGCCTGAAGAGTCTTATTTTGGTTAATCTCAGTTGAGAAATTTAGCTAACTTCTTCACTTATTTGAGGTGAGTACGAGCTCAACTACCACACGGCTTAATACATACAAAGAGCTATCAGTTCAATGTGGAATTCTCCATGAACCACCTGGTCCCCCTTCCAAAACCCTCAAATATACAGTTACTGAGATTAACTAGGGTGACCATTATTTTCACCTCTGAGCTGTGTAAGGGGAATGGGGAGGCCAGGTGGAAAAGGAAACCACTTTAAATTAATTATCTACAATGTGATGTTTTCACTCTTGGTTTCCTAATAGAAATGCGTATTTTATGTCTATGACTAATGGAAAGAAAAATGTCAAATAATAGACCATTGAATCTTAAGCTTTTAATAGACTCTGATTATTAAACTATATACTTTTTATTTTTTTTAATTGTAGGTGTTCCAGTTTCAAAGCAGGAGCTTAAGAAGCAATCCCAAAGTCTATTTATAGATATGTCCATTCCATTCCTTTACTCCTTATAAAATTTGCCACCATGTAAGAAAAAAATTTCTTTCTCTGAAGCGAGTAAAAATCTTCAGGGATTTTGAAAATATTAGAAGGAACAGAAGGGCACAGTCAATAAAATGGCCAGCAACTGTCATTTCAGGTTCCCCTAAAGCCAATCTGGCCACGTATGTGTACTGAGCACTTACTATGTGCCAAACACAGAGCTCATGCTCACATTTAAGGCAATGTGATTCTCTAGGTGGTGAGAAATGGCAGTACTTGGAAAATAAACAAAAAGTAGGATAGAAATGTTTATGGGATTTTCCACCTTTTACTTTCCTATACTCAATAATGATATTGGTTAGCATAGACACCGGAAGGACATACAGAATGCAACATACATGTTTCTTCTGGAAATGTGCAAAGTGTTCCTGTTTTAACTCCTATCATGAAGGGCTGCATATTTAAAAGAGATCAAAAACGTAGAGCTCCAGTTTAACTTCAGGTATTTCTTTTAAATCTTTGAATATTTAAAAGATTTAAAAGAAACTTGAAACTTCAGAACTGAAACAAAGGACCATACTTAGTCACATCCAACACAGGTATCATTCATTCTACTCACGTATTCATTCATTCAACAAAAGTTTTAAAGCTCTTACTGTGCTATTTCTCCCTATTACTAATGAAATATTATCTGCAAGTATTCAAAGAATAGTTTCCATGAGACAGAGATATAGAAAATACATCTACTTAGTGCCATTCTACCATGAAGACTGTTCAACACTTGCTTCACGAACTAGATTCCAATTGCTAAAATGGGCAAAGATGCCTTAGGCAGCAGGGGATATCTTTCTGCATTGGCATTAAAATCAAGTGCATTTTTTGAGAAAACCGGAAACACACACCAGTGAGCCATAACTCTGACAGCCTAAAGAAACTCCTGCTATAAAGCTAAAATGACAATGGAAGTCATGATTCAGCTTCTCCTTTTTGACGGCAATGGCCATGGGCTGATACAGTATCTGAACTTCACCTGTAGCTCAGAATTCTACTTCCCTATTTCTGCTTACAACCCGTGAATCATTCACTGTTTAAGGACCTTTTGAATACAAGCTCCCTAAGGCAAACAATGCCTCCTCCCCTGTGTGCTCTGAAAGCACCAGAAACACCCTAATATATTAGCTCACTCAGCCACACCATGCAACATTACACTACTGCCTGAGGAAGCACCCACCAGGGAAGATGAGAAAATTAAAACTCAAACAGGAAGAAGGGGCAAAAGATTACATACAAAATAGAAATATGAACATACAAAAGAGAAAAATGAACACGCAAGGAAGCCCAAAGTACTGTAAACTGTCCCAGGAGGCATTTTTTTTTTTCTTCCATTTTCGGGTTTTAACAAATAAGCTCTCACTCAGAAAATATAGCAAGTTTTTCGCATCTTCTTAGAACTATGAGGGCTTTCCCATTATGTCTGTCTTGTCTTCCATTTTCCCTTCCCTCCCCAATCTGTCCTCTCTTCCCACTCCACCCACATCTCATTTCCTCTTCTACTTCCTGCTTGTTCCCTCTGCCACCAAGCCAGCACTAGCACCAGAGCGGCAGGTCCAGCCAATCTGCAGAGAGCAACAGTGTTGTCATTCTTACTGCGCCGGCTGCTCACTCAGATACAAGCATCCTGTTTGAATGTGCCACCTGTACCACCAAATGAAATGCCACTAAGAACGTATTAATAAGCCAAGGGTAAGAGAGGGGGCCTCTAACTGAGATTTTGAAGAGACAAAACAAATGCCCAATTATTTATTCTTTAAAATACTGTAATTTACAATTAAAAAAAAAATTCTAAAAACAAAACCCTTAGATTGTGGTGATGGTTATACGACTCTAAAGTTACTGAGAAGTATTGAACCATACACTTAAAATTAGTGAATTTTATGGTGTGTAAATTATACCTCAGTAAAAATAATTTAAAAAAAAAACAGTGACTTAAGTAATACAAACATGGTTGCAGGGGAATGGGCCAGTAAAATGAAATTCTGTACATTAAATCACTTGCCTTACTTCCATCATCATAAAATTATTTTTGGCATTTGTTCAGAAAAGGTATTAATATTTTTTTCTATAAGAAACTAAAATAATACAAGCTCATAAGTCCAATAAAGTCTGCTAAAAAACAGACCTTAACAAACCAGTAATATGTCTCTAGTAGCTGTTTATTATGATGAGAACACCTGTCATGCCAATGTACAGCAACAGATGCAGTACTTCTAATAAAAAACAGTAACAAAAAGTTACAGCACACCTTAGAATTTTAAAAAAAAACATAAAACAAAAACAAAAGAACTCCCCTAAGGAATAAATTAAACAAAAAGACAAAATGTTGATTACTGTCGATGTTTAGTATGGGTACCTGTAGGTTCAGTATATTCTCCCTCTACCTTTAAAGTATGCTTCAAAATTTTATAAATTAAAATTTTTAAAAAACATTAAAAAAAATACTTCCCGTATTGACTGGGGTAGTAAAGGAGTATAAGGGTAGAGATAGATACAAAATGAAATAAAATGAGCTAGGATTCTCATGATGAACATTAATTAAAGTATCCAACATGTGGAGAGGTGAAAGTAAGACCAATGGCCCTACTTCTCATATGAAGAACTCATATACAGAGCACATCTTAGAGGAATACAGGACATAAAACAGAGAGAAGTTTTAGGAGGAAATGTCCAGCACACTTCCCAGGGCATCTAGGAAGCCTTTCTTTTTTTTTTTTTTTTTTTTTTTTTTTTATCCATTCATTCTAATATTTATTAAACACCTACTATGCACCAGACACTGTGGTAGGGAGATACTGTGGTTAGAGTAAGGAACAAGAACCACGGTCTTTGATCTCACAGAATTTAAACTCTATCAAGGAAAACAGTCAGTGAATTAATGCTCAAAAGGCTCTATAATTACAACTGGAGGATAATTTCCATAAGAAAATTACAGGATGCTATGCAATCATTTATCAGGGAAATATCTTAAACTAATCTTGGGGCTACGGGAAGATTCCCTTAGGAAGCTGACCTGACAACTGAGACCTGAAGGATTTGCAGGAATTCTGTAGATGAAGAATGAGGAGAAAAGAATTCCAGGCAGAGGGAAGAGAACTGGGTAGGGGCCTTAGAGGAAGAGCAAGAATGTCTGTGTGGCTGCAAGAGGTAGAGCAGGGAGGGGACACAGCTGCAGACAAGCGGAGTAGAATTTCATAGGGCCTTCTTGGGTATGACAAGACATAAGCAAGAACACTTTAAAGTAGAAAGGGTGTGCACACAAAGAAAAATAAAGGCAAATGGATGAAGACATGAGTGTAGCATGGGAATGCTTTAAAGAACCAGGTATTAGTGGGAAATGAATTCTGGCAAGACAGAAGGAGGCCAAAAAGGGCTTTGCATGACATGCAAAAAAGTTGGACTTTATCCTGGTAGGAAATGAGATATTATTAAAAATTTTTAAGCAGCTGTGTGCTATCAGTTCTGCATTTGAGTAAGATGGATCTGGGAAAAGCAAAGAAGGTGGATGGCAGAGAGGTAAACCAGGTTGAAGGGTGAACAGTTAGAGGGCTGCAGTATTCTAGAATGAAAGATACTTAGGCCCGAACTTGGATCAAATGCCCTTTTGGCTAATAGGAGCCATTAGCCACATGTACTTAAGAAGCCACTCATAAAAATCCAGAACTGGAAAAGGCCTTTAGAGATCATGAGACCCAGATACCACAGTACTGCAGGCACTATTAACAATCAACCAACCAACCAACAAAAGACTCTCCCTATCTCCAAAAGCATGCAGATTTCTAAACGCTGTCTGGGCTGAGCGGATTGGTATGGTGGAACTACAGTACCAACCACAACCCAAAGGCCACTGATCCACTGAATGAATCTCCTCTGTCACACCCTAACCAGTTTCTCCTTGAGCACCTCCTGTGAAAGGGAATTCACTACCTCATGGACAAGCTTTTTCCTTTTTGGTATAATGAGCCCTAATACTAAGTTGAAATCTACCCTGCCATAAATTCTTCCCCACTGGACCCAGTTTTGTCTCTAAATTCTCCTCCATTGACTGACACTCAAAGCATATGAAAATGGTATAATACATGTTCTCAATTTTATCTCTTCCAGGTTAACCATCCTCAGGCCACTCAACAATTTCTCTGTGTCATGGGCTCTAGCCCACTCATCCATCCTTCTGGCTAGTCTCCTTGTAGTGCGCAATGTGTCTAGAACACAATACTCCAGGTATGGCCAAGCAGATCAAATTCAAGTGAAACTGTCATTCCATGTCTGCTAAGTCAGGCTAAAAAATCCCACTAAAAGCCTTTTTCAGCAACTCTATTAAATTTACTGGTACAAATCAACTTTAAATTTAACCCAATCTCCCCAAATCAGCCTTTCCTATACAGTATTCAAAGAAATGTTAATCTGATACAGTTTGCATATCTGTCCCAGTTCAAATCTCACATTGAATTGTAATTCCCAATGCTGGAGGTGGGGCCTGGTGGGAGATGTCTGGGTCATGGGGGTGAATCCCTCATGGCCTGATGTTGTCTTCACGATAGAGTGAGTTCTCACAAAATCTGGTCCTTAAAAAGTGTGGCACCTCCCCTCTCAATCTCCCTCTCTCTTCTTTTCTGCTTTCACCATGTGATATGCCTGCTCCCACTTCGCCTTCCACCATGAGTAAAAAAAGCTCCCTGAGTCTTCCCCAAAAGCCAAGTCACGTTGGTGCCATGCTTGTACAGCCTACAGAACCATGAGCCAATAAAGCCTTTTCTTTATAAATTACCCAGTCTCAGATATTTCTTTATAGCAATATAAGAACAGCCTAACACAGTCACACAAGAAATTAGGTATTACTTTAGATATTCCTTAAACACATACATACACATACACGAACACAGGTTTAATTTGGCATATACCTGTAGGTTGGTAAACTGCAGGTAATCTCAGCACCACAAAGCTTAGAGAGGGTAAATATGTATACTTGGCTTCCCAAACAATTTTAGCTGTAGAACACGGGATTAAAACTCTCAGGAGCACACTACTGACTGCCTATCTGGCCTTGCCTTCTCCACTCTCACTTACATGGGGACAGGGCATTCTTCACAGATAGGTAAGCTCTACAAATTCACTGCTGTCCAACAGAACTTTGGGCAATGTTGGAAATGTTCTGTATCTGTGCTAATAATATGACAGCCACTAGCCACATAGGGCAGAATACTGAGCACTTGAGATGTAGCTAGAGTAACTAAGAAACTGAACTTTTAATTTTATTCAGCTTTTCAAAGCTACTACTGTATTGCACAATGCAGCTCTACTGAAGGCATCTTCAAACTTAGCTCCACTAATAATAATCTAATCACTACCTAACTAAAAGTCAAATAAATGAGTCAGTTCTCAAACACTCATTAATTTGTTGAGATATACAAATAAAGGTTGTCATAGCTGCCTTTGGATAAAGCCCCACATTTAAACCACAGGAAAGAAAGTTCTACCTCCCAAGAATCATCGTTCACTTCCTGAGGTCAAACAGGCCATGATGCCACCAGATGAATTTCACCAAGCAGCCAATTATCACCAAAACACATGGTCAGGTACAGCAAGCCAATCAGTCAACCATGGAACGTGGGACAGAATTACGCTCTCTGATGACCCATTCAGTATTATGAGAAAATATATGTATTTTAAATGAAAAGTTACCCATGCCCACAACCTAATGTGAAAGTCAGAAAACTGGACCAAATCCCCAGAAGCCCCAATCCGTATCTATTATTCATTTTCGGACATTCTTCCAATATACGGCACTGTCACAACATATCACCAAGACAGACGAAATGACTCCGACTGGGAAGCAGACGTACCCTGTGCAGGCTGCTGGCACTTACGCGAGCACTCTCTAAAGATGGTCTTAGGGGTGGTACTGCATGCTTGCCAGGGGATCTCTGCAATGTTAACCATGCTCTCCTATATCAAACCTGGTATCACAAGTCATTGATTCCTTACAAAGTTAACAAGCACTACGACAAGTTAACCTGGCACGATTGTAAGGCGATAACACTGCCACCAGTGCATATAACCACTGCATTTTCTTCATTTCTTCCTGAAGACACAATATGAAAGTGACTGATCACATTTTTCAACTTTCATTTCACAATTATTCTATACATGCAAAATGTGGCTCCAAGTAATTCAGTACCATATTAACCCAGGTGCCCAAGTAAACAGCATCTTGAGATATACCCATATATCATAATGTAGTAGAAGGGGTTTGTTTTCCATCAAATTACATGGACCAAATTTATGGCATGTCCAAAACAGGAGTTTATGTATCGTTTGATATGACTAGCTTTTCCAGCCTATTGGACTTGTAATTCAAACTCATACTATCACTATTACGTAACTGACTATTATTTTCTGCCATACAAATGCAATGGAGAGTGCCCAAATGCTACTTGGTACTATGTGTTAGAAAAACTAACAGGGCAATACAAACCAAGTTTTAAGTTAAAATTAAACTCGCACCAAAAAGCATTCAGGTTGGTATGGAAGTTCCCTTTTCCCTAGGTAAACATAAGCATAAAAATGGAAGGTTTCCATTTTTAGGTCCTAATTTCCCTTTTATATTCTAAATATTCTAATGATCAGAGAACTATTGTTAAATATTGTAAAAAGAATAATGTCTTCTTTATTTCATTTGTTAAACCAATATTTTCTTACAATAACTGATGCAAGCGAAAAACAACTCTGTCCACGTGCAAGCACAGGCCCCAGGTGTGCTCCTCACCATCTCTGTGAGGACTGGGCTGCAGGGCTCCTCTACCAGCCTCTAAGCAGCCTGGCTTCTGTTTCAACTCAAAAAACCACCACCACCACCGAAAAAACAGCCATGGAGTTACAGGAGTGCAGAAGGAGGAAAACGTCCATCCTCCTTGGCACCCAGTGACTAGAAACACGTCTGCTAATAACAAGGTTAAAAATGAATGCCATTTCTCTAAAGGTACAAATGACTGCGAGTTTAATAAGTGAGAATAAGGAAGTCACTAGTCATAAGAAATTCAAATATAGACAGCCCACAGAGGCCATACCGTTCATGTAGGTTCTTTTCCATCCCCTCTGAACGTATGAATGTATGATGGGTGACTCTACTCCAACATCTGAATGGTAAGTAAGAAACTTCTATAACAAGAACTGTGCATTATTTTATATCTTATATAACTGAAAACATGAGATGTGCTAATTACATAGTCAAAGCTAGAGTTTGTTATGTAAAGATAAACTGTTAGCAGTAACAATAATAATAGCCACAATTTTTATTTTGTGCATAGTATTATGTCTGGAAGCAAGTGACAGTTGTCCCCCAACATCCCTTCTCTTACACTGGTATAAGTTTTAGGGGTACATAATGGTCACTCAGCTAAGACTACATTTCCGTATCTCCCTTACAACTATCTGTGGGCAGGTAACTAAGTGCTGGCCACTGCAAAGAGGGCAACCTTAAAACGATATAACTTGCCCATTCCTTTCTCTTTCCTGCTGGCTGACACTAGGGCAAGACAAAATGGTGCTAGGATGATGAACGCCAATATAAAAGGAACCAAATTGACAATATCGTGGAGTCACCAAATTAGCTGCAGATGGCTTTGCTGCCAACTGTTACTATCACTTGAGAGAGAAATAAGCTTTTTTTTTTCTTGAAAAAAACCACTGTTCCTTTGATCTCTGTTAAAGCAGCCAAACACTCAGTGAGGTCCTTTTACACTATCACGAATCCTCATATAACAATCCTATAGTACAGGTATCCCATTATACTGAGAAGCAAACTGCAGCCCAGAAAAGCTAAGTATTTTGCTCAACATTGTAAAGAAAGCAAGTGGCTGAGCCAAGATTTAGTCCTGGGTCTGGCTGACCTCCAGCTTTTATCACACTGCCTCTTGCCTAACATGGCTCTTCCAATGAATGTGCTCCTTGTTACTGAAGCAACAAGTTTCTGAAAAATACAACTGTACCCTGGAGAATGATTTTCAACTATAACATAATAAACTTTTCACCTACTGACCTACTGCTTTTCAAGGGTTTGAGGTTCTCAAAGATCTTAAGAACACCTTGTGGATCACTGCGAAACATACACTATCCTAAAAGTGATCCTTATAGGGAAACAAGAGTGCAGAAAACACCACTATCCTCCAACAGGTCCTCAACTAAGTGCACCATATTTCCTGCTTAATCTAATATGTTAAGACAAATACCTACTGGTTTACTAAAAAAATAAAATATTCCTTTCCTCCTGAAAGACAATCTGTGTGGAGCTAAATGTCCATTGTTGGAAGCAGCTACTGGAACTGCAAGGCCTAGCTAACTCCACAGGAAGACTGCCAGCCAGCTTGTTTTTGAAATATTACCTTGAACTCTTCCCAGTTTTTACTAAGTCATTCCTTTCCAAATGTCTAAGGACCCAAAATAACCTGAAATAGAATGTATTTCCCTGGAAGTAAAATAGGAAAAGAGTGGGTGGGGAAAGGGGATTCCCTATGCCAAATCTGTTACATTTTGATACATACAATACACATTGTAAAGGTGGGCTGACTCTCCTTATTCTATAGGAATACTAAGGCTTAGAGAGATCAACTTTGCAATGCAAAGCTAGTGAAGAGGGAGACCTAGCCCAATTCTAAATTAGCAGAAACGCTGTCCCTTACTGCCAGGGTGTAACAGTGATGCAGAGTTTTCAGTCCACCTTAGACTCTCTACATAGATATGTTCCTGGAATTGGGGGATGGAGGAGGAGCTGTTACTGGGACACTGGAAGCAATACAATATTTATTGGCAATCCTCAGTTTTACTAAGGACCCACTGAGGCCTAACGGTCTATAAGCTATATCTGAAAATTGCCAGTAGAAACAAACAAAAACACAAGAGTTTTAGCTAGTTCAGGGCCCTGGATTCACTTTTAATTTTCATTTTTTCTTCTATAAGGGCATTAGAGAGGAAGATAATTCACATTCTTCCCAAATGCAATGATTAGAAAAGGGAGGGAGGGTTGGTTCTAGGTCCTCCCAAGAGAAAACAGAGCTCCACTGCTGCTACTGTAGTTAATACTACCAGTCAATGGCAGTAGGTGATTACTATGTGCTAAGCTACCCGGGTATAATCCCAAGTAATCTTCACAGACACTGGATGTGTTTCACGCTATGATTAACTTCATCATACAGATGAGGAAACTGAGGCTTAGAGAGGTAAATCACTTGCTAAAGGTCACCCAGCTTAGCCCAGTTAGAGTAAACCACACGATTTGTAATAGGGAGGCCAGGACCCAGATCCAACTGTCATCATCCTGGCATCTCTTGTTTACGCAACTGCCAACTCAGAGTTGATATTTATAGTTCTTCCCCTGCAAATGAGACCGAAATAGGGAAAGGAAAGAGCTTCCCATTTACCACCTTGAGACTGCTTTTTGAAGAAGAAATTTGAGGCTTATCCATTCCTAAAAGCTGAAAAGTGAAGTGAGAGAAAAGAACAGCATGGGACAGATGAGGGTTCACAAGGTTTTTCTAAATTCTGATACTGAGAATCTTGTGAAGTTCTATGAACTCCAAGTGATGGGTACTCACTTTTCCTGACAGGAGCTGGCAATATCTTTGTCAAATGCTTGTACCTCTGGAAGTAGTTGTACGTGAGTGCAACAGCAAGCACATCATTAAAGAATATATTGGCTCTAATATTTTTAAATGTTTTAGTAAACTCTAATAGGAAAATATTTTTCTGTGATTTTTATATACAGACACACTTCAAATACTTCTGAACTACAATTATACAACTCATTTCTAAAAAGGAAAAGTCTTGAAGTTAAAGCTAAATTTATTTAATAGTTATCATTCAGTACTATATAATTTTTTAAGTTTAAAAAAATGTGGTAAACCAGATGCAAGCAATATTAAGCAGGTATATTAATCAACACATGGGGGCTAAATTAAAAAGAAACTTCATCTAACAGTATGTAAATATACCCCTTGTTCCCGTCAAACTCCAAAAAGCCTGACTTCAGATGTTCACAATTGCTCCAGCCACTGTTCGGTTAGCTTGTGCACTACTCTTCAGGAATTGTTTTGCTTTTTTCTAAATATGATCATTTAATTTTTAAATAAAAACATTTTAAAATAAAGTCTAATGCAGCAGCTGCCGTTTTGGCAGCGAGACTGTCACAAAGAGAGCCGGTGTTAAAAGATCAGATTAAGAGCCTTCAGTCCTGGCACAGAGTGATGCTCACAGCCATGCAAGAGTGATTTTCCATGCCTCTGAAGAGACAGGAAATAGAATTCATCTTCCTCTAATAACCTGCTCCTCCCCTCCCTCCAGATTATGGTCCATCTGGCTTCAGGGCAGAAGCAAAGAGTCCAATGCTCACAGAACGCACAGAAGAAGAAACAAGGTGGACGATGTTCAGATAAAAAAACATCAGAGATGCCCTGATTTGAAGGAAACAAACATGTTTGTGCTCACACAATAAAAGATATACACATACCTTAGGAAACTAGAAAAAGATGAGCAAATTAAATCTAAAGTAAGCAAAAGAAAATACATACACAGAACTGGCACTTAGAAAATCATGGCATAGATCAAGGGTGTCCAATCTTTTGGATTCCCTGGGCCCCACTGGAAGAAGAAATCACACACACATCCCAGTTTATGTGGGCTACACATAAAGTACACCAATGATAACTGATGAGCTTAAAAAAATTGCAAAGAAAAATCTCATAATGTTTTAAGAAAGTTTAGAAATTTGTGTTGGGCCACATTCAAAGCTATCCTGGGCCACATGTGGCCCACAGGCCCTGGGATTGGACAAGCTTGGCATAAATCATTATACATGAGTCAAGGATTTCAACCAAGAAATGTCAAAGTATTTGGGAAATAAATAGTTCAGTGGTATGACAACAGTTAAGTACGACAACTTTCTTCCCAGACTAGAGCAAATGAGTTGTAGTATCTCCCCATAGCTTTCATCTACAGGTATAACTCCCTGAGACAATTAATTTCAGTCCAGTCTTGCTCAGCACCACTACCATTATACATTCTGTTCCCACTGGGCCTGCTCACACAAACAACATAATTCATCTGGGAAAACAACTCATTGGCAAATCAGCTTCATCGACATCCCTAAGACAACCTTCCACTTCTGAACACGACCCACAGATCCTGCAGAAATGTGATGAGACCAAAGCTGTACCCGTGATCATACTCAGGGGTCTGTGCCTACAGAGGGCCAAAGTCTAATACCACCCCAGCGATTATTCGCCCTTTTCCCTGTCACCTTAGAACATGACACCCTAGCCTGGTTACAGCTCTGTGGGTCACACGTTCTTCCCCTTCTCCATCCCCATAAAGCAGAGCTGCTTAAAGTAAAAAATACACACTAGTCTGGATCAGGCAGAGGGCAGTCAGGTTTCCAAAAGAAATGCAAATGCACCCCTTGACTCTCATTCACCAAGCCGTCTAATCTAGTCATAAGCAAATCTTAAGTAAAAATAGGCAAATGGGGATATGACTGGTGGTAGGTTTTGTGGTCACAGCTAAAGGAGGAGAAAAGACAACATATCCTTTGTTTATCCAGACCCAAAAGAGCATGTGGATTCAGAGTGTCAACAAGACTTGTGAATAGGAGTGCCCCTCCCCAGTATATACCTATGAAGGGTACCCATAGTTACTCAAGTCTAACCCAGTTCAGAATGAAGAAAAAAATCATATATAGCAACCTGCATATCTGTAATACACATGCATGCTCAAATACTGGCCACGTAACATCGGCACAGGCCCGCTGGCAGGCAGGTGAATGAACCTCTCTCCTGAAAAGCAGTGACACAACACTTACAGAACAACTGAAAGGTAGGAAGAAAAGTGCCTCTGTGCCTTCTCAGTCCAAGGTACAAAGTATTGCGGCTAAAGACATGCAGATATTTCATTAGCTCCTTCCTTCTTAAAGTGGATCTTACCTGAGCAAATGAAGGCATTCAGTAATCCAGAAGCAAAAAATTATCTTTTTCCAGTATTCTCACTTCAACTTTGTAACTACCAAAAGCAAGCAGGGAGAGAAAAAAAAAAGCCACAAGGAAGCCAACAAGCACTAGAAATGCATCACTTTATTTCAACCTGTGCCTGTTTGCTGACAGCATGCACTTCCCCAGAGGTGAGCAAGAGAACTAGTGAGCCACATGCCGGGCCTTAGCAATGTGCTAAGCCTACCATCACCAAAGCCTACTTTTGAGAAAAGTGGTACTCAGAGAAACGAGTTCATTGAGTTCATCTTGCAGATCTTTTCCCAAAAGCACAATAATATAAAGACTTAAGCAGGTAACAAGAAGTAAATGTTTAAAAGTAGCTAGCCAAAAGCTTCATTAGTTTGTTTACCACATAAAGTCTTTCCATTTGATATGTTTTCTGCCAATTCTTAATGCCCAATGACAATAGTACAGAGTAAGCTCCTGTTTTCCTGGCAATTTTTCAGTCTACCCTATTAGGTACCATTATGACAAACAAGCATAATTCTGAGCAACACTACAAAGATAGCAAAATATTTTAATGACTGAATTTTGCTTAGCCCAACTAGAAAATATTCCATCATATAAACACATTTAAATCATATTTCACAGAAAGTTATTAAGGTATACAAGTTGGAGTGAGAACACTGTTTCTTAGAAATGAAAATAAAATACAAACACCAAGAGACTGGCAAGGCCAGAGAGTCAGTTCTACAATCCCTTTTCTGCAAAACCACTAAAATGACAACTTCTAGTCCAGTGCCTAAAATCAACTACCTTACCTCTTGGGACAGGAAAGGAATGACTTGTGCACAGATAGCATTCAGCCTCTTGACAATCTCTGCCTGCAAAAAATAAGGGAAAGGAAAGCAATAAAGAGAACAGTCAACTGGTTACAGATTCCCGAAATATTAACAGGATGATATTAAAACATACTTTATAATTTGGCTGGCATATTTCCTAAGGAAGAGGAAAACCATCTCATCAGCGAGCCCATTAAAAGGAAGCAATGACAACAGTGCCACATTAACAGCACAATTTATTAACCAGCATTCATCTTAACAAGTTAACCTTCAAGCATCAGGGCAATATAAAATGGAATTTAATTTCCATGACTGCAAATCAGTTTTCAACAGCCTTCACCAGGACCCTCGCTCATACTAACATTTTTCATAAAACCTGCAGTCTTCTAAGTCTTAAGAATTTAGATAAGTAGAGATCCATTCTTTCCTACATCTCAACCCCTTCAATTAGCAATTCATTGGATTTCTATACTTGTGGCCTTTGCTTTAAAAACACTGGTGCTGTGATTTTAAACTCAAGACCCTGAACTTCTGAAACAGCAGCACCCAACCAACCCAAAAAAGTTGGTTAATTCAGATTCTTATAAATTCTTGGAGAACGAGATGTTTTCTTCAACCATAAAAATTTCCAAATGTGTCCTACCAGGGTTTTCAGTATACAAACGTTGAGATATGCTAAAATCTTATTACACTGAGCAGAAAGCAATCTGTATGTATCTGGAAACTATCCTTGGGAACTTTTTATTTTTTTTTCCTGTGGATATGCAAAAGTCCCAACAATGACAGAAAATAGTCTATTCTCTAATAATTTTTGGAAGTACAGACATTTTAAACCAATAAGATGCTACAGTAAGTTAAGAAAAACAAAAAACCAAACAAACAAACAAACAAAAAAAACCACTACATGTTTTCTTTAAAAAGTTACCCACAGTTTTACCAATGTTTTTCTTAATTTGTATTTTCAGACGGTGCTTTGTATATTTTGTGATGTATAAACACATAGTTTTTTTAATACACATACATACAAAATAGTTTATGTTTTAATGATGGAATGGAGGAAAGACAGCTAAGAAGAATTGAAAGACAGAAAATGTAAAGCAATTACTATCCCTAATACATTCTTAAATTCCATCCAGGGTCAGTTCCTCATTTTATGAGAGGCCCAAAATGCCTTTTCTTGCCAAGTCATTACCAGAATGACAGTGACACTCTACTTGTGCAATCTAGGCTTCCTTCTTTCATCAGCAACCCTTCTAACTGTGTAGCTATGCAATCTTTTAAATGCCAGCACCTTAAAAGATTTGCCAGCCAAAAGAAAACACAAATTCACCATGAAGTTTCAAACCTAAGCTTTCCATTCCAGCCTGCATTCCTAACAAGATGGACAAAAACCCAGCACCAATAAGCGGCAGTGAATAAGGACCCAACTGTGCTGACCTGATTTAATTTACTGCACTGGCCCCATGGAGCATTTAGCCATCCTTTAAGCATGCTTAAGCCACCATGAAGAGCTGCAATGGGAATCACCAAACCACTCTCCACCTGGACGAACATACCACAGTGGTTATGGGGTGAAATTCCAGGGTGAGCTAAGAAAATAAAGTAGCATTCGCCAGGCTGAAAGTACTGCATCTGAAAGGCATTTGGTTGTTAAGCTTTTTGCAGGGAGAGGTGGAGGGGGAGAGAATAAAAGATAATGAGACACTTTGGGGCAGACCAAACTGATGATTCTAATGCTTAGAACCATCTGCCAAGCATATTTTCTTCATTATGTTGTTTACATAAATAAAATAGTCCCTTGCTAGGAGGGCTGAAAAATGTGTGGGCACATAAGAAAACTGAGTTCTTTAGTTTGCCTACATAATCTAGACAATAAAAACTACTCTAAGGAAACTTATTCATCTGGTGAAATAAAATTTTGGACCCAGGCTGTATTAAGTCTGAGCAACTTTTTTTTTAAAAAAAATTCTACATTTTCTTAAAAATAAATGTAAAAAGGAGAAGAGTCTTTTTACTCAATCACGTAAGTTAACACACACACAACAGAAACGGGAGGGTAGAAACCCTCCAGACTTTCGTTAAAGGTCTCCTTTTGTTTATAAGACTTCTTAATTTCTTTTAAGTTGTCATGCCAATGGATTTTCATGGTCAGGCTAATTGGCAGTTGGGGGGTGGGATGTGTGTGTGATTTCATAAAATTAAGCAGGTCATTCTTCACTTTGAAAGCTAAAGTTGCCTCGGAAACACTGCTGCTCCCATGGTCATCTAATTTTACCTCTTTTGTCCCATAGGACCCAGCTTTAGGGAGGCATCATTTATTTACAGGCCTTTCCACTGGGCTTCAGCGATCAGCCAATAACACTGTGGACACACACTTCTAATGGCCTATGTTTTGAAACTGAGTCTAATATAATGGCGTGGGGCCCAAACTCCTTTTCCAGCACAGCCATTAAAGGATGTAGGTTATTGCTGTTGTCACCATTGATATTTGTCATTGTAATGTAATTAGGGCCCTAAAATGATGCATTACAGCCCTTGGCACAGCTTCTATTAAAATCTTTTCTTCTGCTCACTGAACTGCGACCTGCTTTCTGATGAATAACAGACAGACAGCTTTAGGGTAAGGAGCAGATTCATCAAAGAAGTATTTTTCAGCTTTGGGGAAAGAAGGAAAAAAAGGCAACCTAGGAGGAAAAGCAATAGGGGAGGAAAAGCCACAACACACATTTGAATTTCATCTGACCACTTGAAATTCTGATTGCATCTGATGAAACTTGCTTAGACAATATATTCCCAGTATTTGAATCACATGGTTAATCAGGGCTCTAATCTGCTATCCATCAGGCTACGCCAGTACTGTTAGCTTCCAATCAAATTTATAGGTGATGTGGGTCATGCATCCCTAAGCCAGTACATTCACAGATAGCCCATTTAAACAGGCAGGGATTCTGAAATATTGCTGTTAGGGTTACTAGATATTATAATGGTATTTGATGCTTTATGGACACTGCTAAACTATTGCCTTTAGATGCCCATGATATTCCAAAACAGCATTAATAGCCCCAATAAAAGGACAATTGTTCATGTCAAAATGTTAACAAAAAGATCGTACAGGCAGTCACACTTTGTCAAACACATTAACAATTTTTGACAATTCCATTATATCTTCCCTATCAAGATATTCACTTAAAAACCAATAAAGGTTGCAGACGTATTTTCCTGCCCTCAACTCACTACCATTCTATTTCCTTTCTCTCAAAATTTCCCACCTTTACACCATTCTCCAACAACAACAACAACAACAACAAATCAATAAAAGTGATCACCATCCCTGCTAAAGAAAACCTTGGTTTGGGTAAAATATCTCAGAAAAACGTAATGACAAAAAAGGCATTCTATGAAAATCCCTTGGCTACGCACTCAACACCTGACATGTGAATGTCAACAGGCTAACTCTACAGTACTGATAGACAAGTGGCCTAGGAGCATGACCAGGTAGTAACAAAACAGGAAAACACAGAAAAGAATATTTTATCCTTTATTTCTTCATACTCCAACACTCAAGAATCACTGGAAAATGTATCAACTATCTTACATCAAGGGAAAGTGATGTCATGCATTGAAAAGAAAGCTGTAACTCAATCACTAGGTTAAAAAGTAACAAATACTAAAGCACACAATACCAAATACATATTTCCCTTATCATGTAACAAATTTTACTAATCATTTAAGAGACAAAAACTTAGTTGACACTATACTTTAACTACATTCCCTGAAATAGACCTGATACAATAATCTGATTTTTATTTGGATCATTTCAGCCTATATGATTTCCTTAAAAAGACACAAATCTTATTTTAAAAACATAATAAACTTGGGTGAAAGTACCAATAGCTTTATTTTAGTAATCAAAGGGATATATCAAAAGCAATTGTTGATTTTAAAAATTGTTTCATGGGTTTGTCTCTCATCAAAATAGGAACAACATTACTACATATGTATTGTTGAAATAAAATAGAATAACAAAGCGTTATTAGGAAACCATTTCAGCAGCTAACTTAAAGCAATTACAGTTTTAGGAAACATTCCTGAAGAAAAACATTTTACCATTAGTTTTCAACACAGCAGTTTCTTGCCAAAATTTTTTAAAAGATGAATCTATTTATTTTATTAAATGTTTATCAAGAACATACATTCATCCACTTTTATATCAACATTTTTTAAAAAGGTGACAAAGTAGTCCTACTTACCCTGACTGAAATAAACACAAATAAATCTTGCAACCTTATCACTTCACTTCACCACTAGAGAACAAAGACTGCAATTCTTTAAAATTTCAATCAGAAAATATCTTGATTTGTTCCAAATTTTCTAAAGAAACTGTACAACTTCTGAAACTGATCTTGCCTGACCCTAGATTAAAAAGTCAGAGGACTAATGAGAAATTCTTTCTAACTTAAACTCCAGACCAAATGTAAGGAAAAATGTTCAAGTAGTACTATTGCTCTAAACTGACAACTCCATTTTTACCTTATCAAAAATCAATTTTACAAAAGTGTTAATAACATGTAACACATAAAACTAATCTTACCTATTAACTCCTATTCAACATAGTGTTGGAAGTTCTGGCCAGGGCAATCAGGCAAGAGAAAGAAATGAAGGGTATTCAATTAGGAAAAGAGGAAGTCAAATTGTCTCTGTTTGCAGATGATATGATTGTATATTTAGAAAACCCCATCGTCTCAGCCCAAAATCTCCTTAAGCTAATAAGCAACTTCAGCAAAGTCTCAGGATATAAAATCAGTGTGCAAAAATCACAAGCATTCCTACACACCAATAATAGAGAGCCAAATCATGAGTGAATTCCTATTCACAATTACTACAAAGAGAATAAAATACCTAGGAATCCAACTTACAAGGGATGTGAAGGACCTCTTCAAGGAGAACTACAAACCACTGCTCAACAAAATAAAAGAGGACACAAATAAATTGAAGAACATTCCATGTTCATGGATGGGAAGAATCACTATCGTGAAAATGGCCACACTGCCCAAGGAAATTTATAGATTCAATGCCATCCCCATCAAGCTACCAATGACTTGCTTCACAGAATTGGAAAAAACTACTTTAAAGTTCATATGGAACCAAAAAAGAGCCCGCATTGCCAAGACAATCCTCAGCAAAAAGAATAAAACTGCAGGTACCACGCTACCTGATTTCAAACTATACTACAAGGCTACAGTAACCAAAACAGCATGATACTGGTACCAAAACAGATGTATAGACCAATGGAACAGAACAGAGCCATCAGAAATAACACCACACATCTACAACCATCTGATCTTTGAGAAATCTGACAAAAACAAGCAATGGGAAAGGGATTCCCCATTTAATAAATGGTGCTGGGAAAACTGGCTAGCCATATGTAGAAAGCTGAAACTGGATCCTTTCCTTACACTGCATACAAAAATTAACTCTAGATGGATGAAAGTCTTAAATGTAAAACCTAATACCATAAAAACCCCAGAAGAAAATCGAGGCAATACCATTCAGAACACAGGCATGGGCAAAGACTTCATGACTAAAATACCAGAAGCAATAGCAACAAAAGCCAAAATAGACAAATGGGATCTAATTAAACTAAAGAGCTTCTAGAAACCAAAAGAAACTATAATCAGAGTGAACAGGCAACCTACAGAATGGGAGAAAATATTTGCAATCTACCCATCTGACAAAGGGCTAATATCCAGAATCTACAAAGAACTTAAACAAATTTACAAGAAAAAAACAACCCCATCTAAAAGTGGGCAAAGGATATGAACAGACACTTCTCAAAAGGACATTTATGCAGCCAGCAGACATATGAAAAAATGCTCATCATCACTGGTCATCAGAGAAATGCAAATCAAAACCACAGTGAGATACCATCTCACACCAGTTAGAATGGGGATCATCAAAAACTCAGGAAACAATAGATGCTGGAGACGATGTGAAGAAATAGGAAGGCTTTTACACTGTTGGTGAGAGTGTAAATTAGTTCAACTATCGTGGAAGACAGTGTGGCAATTCCTCAAGAATCTAGAATCAGCAATACCATTTGACCCAGTGATCCCACTACTGGACACATGCACATGTATGTCTGTTGAGGCACTATTCACAAAAGCAGAGACTTGGAACCAACCCAAATGTCCATCAGTGATAGACTGGATTAAGAAAATGTGGCATATATACACCATGGAATACTATGCAGCCGTAAAAAAGGACAAGTTCATGTCCTTTGCAGAGACATGGATGAAACTGGAAACCATCATTCTAAGCAAACTATCACAAGGACAGAAAACCAAACACTGCATATTCTCACTCATAGGTGGAAGTTGAACAACGAGAACACATGGGCACGGGGTGGTGGGGGGAACATTACACACCAGGGCCTGTTGGGGAGTAGGGGGCTGGGGGAGGGATAGCATTAAGAGAAATACCTAATGTAAATGACGAGTTGATGATTGCCGCAAACCAACATGGCACATGTATACATATGTAATAAGATTGCACGTTGTGCACATATACCCTAGAAATTAAACTATAGCCAGGCACAGTGGCTCACGCTTGTAATCCCAGCACTTTGGGAGGCCGAGGCGGGCGGATCACGAGGTCAGGAGATCGAGACCATCCTGGCTAACATGGTGAAACCCCGTCTCTACT
>NC_045447.1:93470908-93494915 GCF_002776525.5 Piliocolobus tephrosceles | reverse complement strand
TGAGGCGGGCGGATCACGAGGTCAGGAGATCGAGACCATCCTGGCTAACATGGTGAAACCCCGTCTCTACTAAAAATACAAAAAATTAGCTGGGCATGCTGTAGTCCCAGCTACTTGGAGGCCGAGGCAGGAGAATGGCGTGAACCCAGGAGGGCTTGCAGTGAGCCGAGGTAACGCCACTGCACTCCAGCCTGGGCGACAAAGCGAGACTCCGTCTCAAAAAAAAAAAAAAAAGAAAAGAAAAGAAAGAAATTAAAGTATACAAAAATAAAATAAAATAAAATAAAAAACACTAATCTTAGGTTTTTTTTTTTTTTTAAAACCTGACTGGAATAAAGCTTAAAGATTTAGACCAAAGATACTGACAGGATTGCTAGCAAGTTGGTAAACCACATGCCTAAGCTTTATTTGTTTGAGTGCTTATTTTGTTAAAAAAAAAAAAAAAAAAAAACTACTACTGCTTAATAAAGCAATAAAACAAAGTGGTAACATTATAAGAATTGATTTAACAGGCCATCTATCATTTCCTAAAGGACTGATTAAAACTAAGACTTGCTGTTTTTAAAAGCTCTGCCCATCCTACTTACTCCCATGAGAAAAGGATACTGTCTATAACAGGATAGTCAATTTGTATCATCTTAAACAATGTGAAAGTGTCAATACTGAACTTTTTTTCACAACCCCCATACCTCCCTTCCACTGCTTCCCCCAGGGAGTTTAACCAAAATAATGATTGTACTAATGATGATACCACCAGCAATGTCAATGTGGTTTGCGTGTTGAACTCATATTTATGCTATTTTACTGCATGTTAAGTGTGCTTTAAAGTACCCTACGTGTGGTTCAGTTAACTGAATATTCTTGTGTCCCATTTATTTGTCCTAACAAGATACATGGGGCTCTTGTTTGTGGTGCTCACGTAGGAATACGCAGAACAAAGTCCTTGAAGAGAATCAGGGTGTGCCTACATTTCATGGAACTATTCCAATCTATCCCCAGAGCTAAAGCTGCATTTTACTGAAGCATTTTTACAATGGTTTAAAAAAAAAAAAAAAAAAAAAAAAAGCACCCTCTTTTTCCTCCCACCATGTGAGCTTTCTAGAGGTATATCTTTAAGAGAAATCCTAGACAGGTGCCTATCCACCTACATGCATCTTCTGGGCTCTAGTTACTGTGTTTAAATACTGCTATAAGGTTAAGAGTGATCGAGAGAGATAAATTACCAAGGTTGAGAATGACAATCATTGTGCCAGACGTCCAATTACTTGTACAAGGTCAAATCATTTCCGTTCTCAAGTCTGGAAAACACTGTAACCAATGTTACCACGGTTATACTCAGTTCCACCAGAGGGGAGAGGTAGGGAAAATGGAAAGAAAGGATGGGAGGGAAAAGTGGGATGTCAGTGGGAGTAGGGAAAGAAAATTACTTTCTCTAGAGAGCTTACCTTCAGCCTGCACAGAACAAGGTGGAACCGGTCAGAGAACCTGATTACTCTGATTACTAAGACACCCAAGTTCTACGAATAGTTCTTTCCTCAGCCGGTGTGTCAGAGCAAGCCTTGCCAGCTGCCTGCTTTACATTTTACTTCTCTTCTCTCTCCCTCCCCTCCTTCTCTTCTTCCTCCTCCTCTTCCTCCTCCTCCTCCTCCTCTCTCTCTCTCACAACTTCCTCTTTCCTACTGACATAAATAAATGTACGGTTGTCTTTTAATGCTGATTTACAATTAACCTTTTCCATACTTAGCCACAGTAGAGGGAAGAAAATACTCCTTGTGTACACAGTAAATGGAGATCATTCATCTTGATTTTTCCCAACATGATATGTGTGATCAAAATGATGTGAGAAATACCTAAAGACAAAGGAATTTTGGATATAGGAATAAAACAAAACAAAACAAGACTAATCGTCCTTAGTTCTCATCAAGGATGCCTATCTCCAGGAAAAGAAGCCACCTTTTATACAGAGCACCATGCTCCATTTTTTGGTCTTTTCTGTCAGGCAAGGCTAAAGCATCCTTGTCTGTTTACTTCTTTTCTCTGTTTTTCAAGAAATCTCCATCTATCTTGCATTTCTCAGTATTTTCTTTCCTCTTCTTCCAATTCTAGCATATGGCCTCTAGTGGTTTCTTCTCCCTCCTCCCAATTACATAAAATTTCAATTCTTTGAAGCTGTCACTACCAAAACATCCTTACAATCCCTTTGTTTTCTCACTATGAGTAGCCACTCTTATCAAAATCCAAGTTTTGGCCTTTTCCTGTTTACTGAGATACCGCTCTGCCATTACCCTTCCACTACACTTCTAGGTGCAGGCACAGTCAGCAAGTGAATAAATGGGCCCTGGCCTGGCTAGAGCAGAGGGCACAGCAAGGAACAAGGAGACAGTCCCTCTTCCTAGCATTTGTACTTGCTCCTCCCTCTACTTGGAACCACCTTCCCCAGATCTTCCCATGGCTCATCTCCACCCATCATTTAAGTCTCAGGCCACAGGAGACTCCCTCCGATGCCTTCACTTACCATCCTCAATTACTCCCTCTCCTCCCACATTCTGGCCCATTATAGTTTTGTCTTCTCTTGACAGTATTTGTAATCATCTGAAATTACCTCATATATATTTTTGATTACATAGACTAGACTACTGCTTCTCTAACTGTAATGTACATACTAATCACCTGGAAATGTTAGAATCCAAATTGGAAAAGGGCCTCAGAATCTACTTCTAACAAACTTTAAGGTGATGCTGAAAATGCTGGTCCACAGACCAGACCCCTAGTAGTAAGGTTCTAAAGAATGTAGGCTCCAAGGCAGATAGCTTTGTCGTACAGCCCCAGTGGCTGCTATGTCAAAGACACTCAATATGCTTTTGTTGAATAAATAGAAGAAACTACAGTTTAGGGTTTAGGTGGTTAGAATCTCATGAATTTTTTTTGTGGGCATGCTAAAATTGTTTGGGAATACAGGCATACACAAGAGATATTGTGAATTCAATTCCAGACCACGACAATAAAGTGAATGCTACAATAAAGCGAGTCACACAAATTTTTTGGTTACCCAGTGCATGTGTGTACTACAGTACAGTACAAACATAAAAGTTGTGTTGGTACTATAGTTTAAGTGTGAAGTAGCATTATGTCTTTAAAATATATATATATAGAACACCGTAATTTAAAAATACTTTATTGCTAGAAAATGCTAACCATCACCTGAGCTTTCAGTGAACCATGATCTTTTTGTTGACAGAGGGTTTTTGCTGAATACTGACAGCTAATCAGGGAGGTGGTTGCTTAAAGTTGGAGGGCTATAACATTTTCTCAAAAACAGACAATAATTAAGCTTGTTAGCACTGAGTGTCTCTTCCTTCCCAAAGAACTTCTCTGTAGTATGGGATGCTGTTTGACAGCATTTTACTCACAGAATTTCTTTGAAATTTCAGAGGAGTCAATCCTTTCAAACTCTGCCACTGCTTTATCAACTAAGTTGATGTAATATTCAAATTCTTTGTGGTCATTTCAACAGTGTTCATAGCATCTTCACCAGAAGTATATTCAATCTCAAGAAACTACTTTCTTTGCTCATCCATAAGCAGCAGCTTCTCATCCATTCAACTTTTTCACGAGATTCCAGCAATTCAGTCACATCTTCAAGGTCCAACCCCAAAGACCATCCTCAGGGTCTTGAACCCCTCCAAAGGCATCCACAAGGATTGGAATCAACTTCTTCCAAATTATTATTAATGTTGGTATTTTGACCTCCTCTCATGAACCACAAATGTTCTTAATGACATCTAGAATGGCTAATCCTTTCCAGAAGGTTTTCAATTTACCTTGCTCAGATTCACCAGAAGAATCATTATCTATGGCAGCTACAGCCTTACAAAATGTATTTCTTAAATAGTAAATCTTAAAAGTTAAAAGTACTCCTTGATCCATGGACTACAGAACGGATGCTGTATTAGCAGGCATGAAAACACTCATCTCCTTACACATCTCCATCAGAGCTCTTGGGTGACTAGGCACACCAATAATAGGCAGTAATATTTTGAAAGAAATCGTTTTTTCGGAGCAGTGGGTCTCAACAATGGGATTAAAATATTCAGTAAACCATGCTATAAACAGATGTGCTGTTGTCTAGGCTTTGTAGTTCCATTGATAGAACACAGGCAGGGTAGATTCAGCGTAATTCTTAAAGGCCCCAGGATTTTTGGAATGATAAATGAGCATTGGCTTCAAGTTAAAGTCACCAGCTGCATTAGTTACACAACAAGGGAGTCTGTCCTTTGTAGATTTGAAGTCCGTCACTGACATCTCTTCTCTAGCTATGAAAGTCCTAGATGGCATCTTCTTCCAATAGAAGGCTGTCTTATCCACACTGCAAATCTGTTGTTTGGCGTAGCCACCTTCATCAATGATCTTAGCTAGATCTTCCAGATAACTTGCTGCAGATTCCACATCAGTACTTGCTGCTTCACTTTGCACTTTCACGTTATGGAGATGGTTTCTTTCATTAAACCCAATGAACCAACCTCTGCTAGCTTCAAACCTTCCTTCTGCAGCTTTCTCATCTCTCTTGGCCTTCACAGAATTGAAGAGAGTGAGGGGTTTTGCTCTGGATTAGGCTTTGTCTTAAGGGAATGTCATGGCTGGTTTGAGCTTCTATCCAGACCACTAAAACTATCCCTATGTCAGCAATAAGGTTGTTTCATTTTCTTACCACTGGAGTAGTACTTTTAATTTCCTTTAACTTCTTTTCATTTGCATTAGCATTTATAACTTGGCTGTTGGGCACAATACACCTACTTTTGGCTCATCGGCTTTCGACATGCCTTCCACTCTAAGGTTAATCATCTCTAGATTTTGATTTAAAGTGAGAGATGTGAGACTCTTCCTCGCATTTGAACACTTGGAGGCCCTCCTGTGTAAGGTTATTAATTGACCTATTTCAATACTGTTGTCTCAGAGAATGCAGAAGCCTGAGGAGAGGGAAAGAAGAGGGAATAGCATGAAGCAGTCAGAACACATACATTAATTAAGTTTGCTGTCTGATGGGGGCTCAGTTCACGGCACTCTAAAACTATTACAATAGTAACATCAAAGATCACTAACCACAAATCACGTAACAGATAAAGTAATAATGAGAAGGTTTGAAATATTGTGAGAGTTACCAAAATGTGACATAGAGACATGAAGGGAGCACAGGCTATTGGAAGAACGGCTCCATTCAGGGTTGCTACAGCCTTCAATTTGTGAAAAACACAGTTTCTGTGAAGCACAATAAAGCAAGGCCCAGTAAAACAAGGTATGCCTGTAGCTAAAGCACATTAATATATCAACCACAAAGGAATATCTATCCAGAAAACCTGCTTAAATTCTGGTATGGTTTATTTAGCTTCCCATCACACATCTTTTCTGGCATTTAGGATACCATGCTATTCAAAAGAATAATAAATTATCGTAGTGTGCAACAAAAGGAAATGCAAATTCATTCTGGATAATTCCTAACGGGTGAATAAATGATTAAAGTTTCCTATCTGAAACCTTAGCAAAATATGTGTTTTAAAGATTATTTTAAAATATAATAAAGGAAATGCAGCTTAACCTCCTTCTTGAGATTATTTATACCAGATTGCTAATCACCAGACCCACTGAACTGAGGAATTCGTTAGACAGCACCCTGGGAGAGCACCTTGTATACAGCGTTCATGAGAAATCTCTACAATGTTATCTCGAGTGCACCAACTTGATGATTTTAATAGCCCAAGGAAAGGGCCTACTCATGCGATGGCATCACTAGGTTCACAGGAAGTAAAAGGACAGTTCCGAATAATTCAAGGTGTGGTGGTGGAGCTCAGGAATTATACACACTACAATGTGTAGATGAGTTCATACTTATTAACCCTGTTCAAAACAAGACAGTTAGAGCCAGGCTAGGGGAGCCATGGGCACAGCTACAGCAGGAGGACCCCTAGAGAGAACAGGCTATTCAGATCCCTTCTGAACAAGGTCCAAGAGTTGCCGCAGCATCACGTGCTGAGTAGCAGGCAACCAAACCTGGGATTCCACATATGGATTCTGATACACAAACTGCCTCCCCACTGTCCCTGACAAACCTGTCTGGACACTCTCACACTGCAGGAGGGTTTTAATTATTAGGAAGCTTTTACTTAAACTAATTCCTTGCCTGTTTCTGTGTGTTTTTGTTGTTGGGGTGGTGGACTGCACACAAAGTCCACTACCATTCACTGATTGCTCACTCAAGCTCCTTCAATGGCTGGGGGAAGCCACCTGAGACAGGCTGAGAAATGAGAAAAAAGAAGTCCCCGACCACAGACTGAAAACTCTCTATAATCAGAAAAATAATAGCATTTTCCCTATAATCAGGCTCACATCTACTTTTGTTTGTTTTCTTCTTTTTTAATACTTGACTACGCAGGTTGAGAAAATTAAAGGTAAAGGAAACTATTGTGTTCCTATATTCCTAAAAATGTACTTCAGGTAGCTTTTTAAATTAAATTCTGTAGGCAGTTTAAAATATTTAAACAAATATACCTTAGAAAAAGCCTAAACCACGAATGTATTACTGACTTTTTGCCCATTCAACAAATACTTATTAAATATCTACTTACTATTTGTCAGGACTATTGTAGGTGAATGAAGACAGAGGGGTGAACAAGACAAGCAAGTCCCTGCCGTCAGGGAGCTCCCATCATAGGTGGAGGGAGACAGAAGCACACATACAAGTATATAAAGGGGAATTTCAGATACTGAGAAGTGCTATGAAGACAAAATAAGGGGTCTAAGAGAGAGCCCTGGGGTGGGAGGTGGGTCTGGTTTGGATGACATGATCAGGCAAGGACAAAAAAAGAGCGACTCAAAAGTTGAGATGTGGCTAAACACAACATTTTCTACACCACATGTTGCAGATGTTATTAACAAGTATTATACACATAAAGGGGTCCCTGGTCAGATGACCTCACACACTGTGAAGAAAGTTAAACAGTTTTCTTTACTGTTGGATATCTCAGAGCCTTTCATTTGATAGTGTTCGCTGTACATTTTTGGAAAGGAGCACATTAAAAGCAATTACGACTCAAGCTTCTTTGGCTTTGGGACCCTCTCTCCTCAAAATTCGGAGACAAGATGATACTCTGTGGGAAACACTGAGCTCGTCAGTCGTTTCCAGCCCTGGCCTTCCATCAGCATTACTAGTCGACCTTTCACAAACACCCACACCCAGGCCTCACTCCAGACCAATTAACTCACAATCTCCAAAGCCAGGACCCTGGTTTCAGTTTTTAAAGCTCCCCAGGTGATTCTGATGTGCAGGCAGGACTGAAAACCATTAAGCTAGAGCACAGGATGCATGCAATAAAAAATAGAGTGGAAAATAAGGACAGAAGGGGTTCACTAAGGTCAGACTGTGGAAGGGCCTGAATACCACTCTAAGGGGTTTGAACTTTATTTAGAAGGCAGTAAGGGCCCATCAAGGTCAATTCCTAGGAAAGTTATGATAAGTACCAGACAGGTCAAGACACCACAGTGCATTTCTGTCCTCCACCCACTTCTTGCCACTGATTATATTTAATACTGTGGACGGAAAGAAGAGATTCATAACCACAAAGCATACCACAAGAGGAAAGATGGAGGATGAAAGATAATTTCAGAATAGAAACAAAAGGAATTTCCAAAGCACCTCCGACTTAGGAAATTTAACAAGATGTTTTCAGTTACTGGCTCCTACTCTAAACTAGAAGCTGTGATAGAAACAGCAGTTCCGAATGCAGAACTGATCTGAACTCTTGAGGTGTTTATAATTTAGTTGGGGGAAGATCAAATATAAATAAACACAATAACAAATGCCATGTGTTAAGTGCCCTAGGTACTACACAGAGGGGCCCTGGAAATCTAACAGTGAGGAGGGGAAGAAAACCCTTCTGGCTTTGGGGATAGAGTAATGTGAGCCATATTAATTTCATAACTTTCGATTATTGTCTGCTACTCTGCCATATACTGCGTTATAATCTGAAAAAAACAGTACAGGAACAAGATAGGACTCACAGAGCCTATAATCTAACAAATGAGACAGACATTGAAACAAATATAGAATGCAGGGTATTTTAAAATGCTTTTTAGAGTACTATTTCCCTGAGTAACTGAGAGTGAAATGAGTCTGACACACAAAGAAGGGGGCAGAGAAAAGGGTAAGACCATTCCCAACAAAGCCTGCCATACCAGCACGCAACACTGACATTCAAAGAAAAAAGTGAAAGGGGTAGTATCAGTACAAGGTGAAGGTGGAGAAGTAGATCCAAAAGAACCTAGTGGACCAGGATCATCTTTATCCAGGACATACTAGTTAGGAGGCTATTGCATTACTCATGGTCTTTTTTTTTTTTTTTGAGACAGAGTCTCGCTCTGTCACCCAGGCTGGAGTGCAGTGGCACGATCTCAGCTCACTGCAACCTCCACTTCCTGGGTTCAAGCAATTCTCCTGCCTCAGACTCCCAAGCAGCTGAGATTACAGATGCATGCCACCACGCCTGGGTAATTTTTTTTTTTTTTTTTTTTTTTAGTAGAGACAGGGTTTCACCGTGTTAGCCAGGATAGTCTCGATCTCCTGACCTCGTGATCCACCTGCCTCAGCCTCCCAAAGTGCTGGGATGACAGGTGTAAGCCACTGCGCCAGGCCAGTGAGTCCTTTTAAATATGGTGGCCAAGGGTGTTCACCATCCTAACATTAATGGAATGCTTGCTCTGTGTCAGATATTTCACTTAATGTTCAGAACAATTTTAAGAGGATTATTCTCGTCCCCATTTTACAGATAAAGTCAAAGAAGAGAAAAGTGGTTAATTTACCATGATCACATAGCTGGAGAAAAGTAAACAAATGCAGGAGTAACTGGGAGCTGATACCAGAAGACCTCATGTTTGACTGGGTGTGGCTAACGAATGAGAGAGCAGGAGAATAATCAGCTGCCTCTCTGGGTTTCTGCCTTGAGAAATTGGGTGGATGGTGGTGGCATTTCCTCAGATAGGAATCACTAAGCGGGCTCGTGGGGGACTATGTCATTTCGGGACCTGTTGAGTTTAAGTATCTGTAAGACATTCAAGGCCAATGAGGACATACAATGGTCTCAGAGGAAGGGTCTGGGATAGTAGAAAAAAAAACCCTGAGATTCATCTACTCAGAGTGAATAAAATTACCCAAATAAAAGGGCAAAGTAAGCAGAGAAGAGGTCAGAGCCATATTGGGAATAATGGTAGGATTTTCCAGGGGCAGAGAAGGGCCCCTAAAAAATGACCGGACACCAAAAGATAGATATAGAAGTAGACCGGGAGGTCCAGCAAGCCCAGATAAGGGAATACAGAAGGCAAAGGCTGTAGGCAAAAAGCCTGGAGACCACCATAACCTCTAGTATGACAACAAGGTCTGATGGTCAGTGATGGTGACTGTGGTGAGAGCAAGGAAAGCAGGCAGGTTGCACATGGAGAACTAGTGGATTATGTGGCTTCACTAGATTAGACAACCAGGGGAGTACGGAATCGATGACTCCAGTGCGTAAAACCTGGATGATATGGTGCTTCCTACCGTTCACTAAAACAGGGAAATCACAGGCTTGTGTCAAGGTTTGTTTAGGGGACAATTATGGAAAGGCACAGGAAGAATTCAGAATGAAGTGACAAAACATTCTGAAAGAACACCAAATATTATGAACGATACAGCTGTGCAGTCCCAAATCCTAATGTGACTCTAATTTCTAGTCTAGCTAAACCACGACTTTAATAAGCAAACTCCAAAATGATTCTGGACTCCATTTCTATAATCATGAAATGGGAAGAATGGCTGCCCCATATCTTGTTGGCAGAAATATTTATGAGGGTAGGCTTACCAATAAAATCCCTTAAGGTAAGCAGTTCTGTTTTAAGACAGAACTGAGATTAGATAGTGCTACAAATTGAGTGGCTGTATTGTTAAGTATCGATTCAAGCTTAGGGCCCTTTCTGTCTCTCAATTAAGAAAGCATCCCTCGCTAATTTATACTACACGGGAAGGGTTGCAAGGACCATGAGGTGGCTAGGGAACAGATCTGAAGTGGGATGGGGATGCCAGACTCACTGGCACAGTGGCAGAAGACACGTGCCGCCTCACTGATTGGAAGGAGTGAGCTCACAGGCCTAGCCCCAGAAAATTTGCTTGTTTTCTACTTTTCTTGCACTTTGACCCAGAAAAGACATTCTCAGTATTTATGTTTTGCTACTGGTGAAGGATCTCCCTTCCTCTTTTCTTGGTGAACAGATAGTTGCCCTAGATGCAGTGAATTTTATAAATAGTACTAAAGAATAAAGAATATCATCAGGCGGGGGTAGGGGAGGCAGGCTTAATTTTAAAGCTTCTCAGACAATAACATGGTCCTGAAATTTAAGACTACAGAATAAAAATTCTTCGTGACGTACAGAAGTATGTTATCTTCGATTAAGTAGATGGTAAAAAATGAAAAACAAAAATTATCTCAGAGAATTTAGAAGCACTCAGAAGAATTTAAACAAGTTTTGCATTAACCAAAGCACAAACTGCAGTGCTTCTTACAGCTTCAGTAAGAAGCTACTACTTGTGAACCTGTGTTAACTGCCTTGGACTTAACTATGCTACGTACATTCATACCATCTTGAATTTGATTCTTACCTTTAACCTAACATGCCTTTAAATTTACTTTTTTATTTTTTAGGTTACACTTTATGAACTTCCACTTCAGTCTATTCTTAAATTATAAAACAACCTGATACAACTTTTGACTGATTAAGTATTCTAAAGCAGGAAAGTAGCTCGTTCCCAGATTGTTACCGATCAGCAAAAACATAATGGTTAACTACGTTTAGTTCAATGGAGTTTTTGTTTTGTTTTTTAAAGATGAAGACATTCTCTATGAAGAAAACAGTGAGTTAATTTTTGCACAAGTAACAAGTACCTTATCTCATTCACCCATCTTTAAGAAATAGTTCACAGACCTGCACCAGTCCGCAGACCACTCTGAGTGTCACTACTCCGAAGCAACATTCCTCAATCGCAAACTATAATTTTTTACTGCCTTAGACTTTAGGTGATAGGTACGTTCCTCCAAGATAACCAAATTCTCCAACACAGCTCTAAGAAATGGAGCATTCCTTAACCTCTTCCCTGGTTTACTTACAGAACCCAAGTGTCTACAGTTGCAAAAACTACTTAAGGGTGGGTGAAGGCTTGGAATATCAGTTCTTCAGACACCACCACTCAGGAGTCTTTCCACTTGGCCATGATGCCTGCCAATGACAGGCTGAGTTGTAGCAAACAAAAATAAAGGACCACAAACTATAAATAGTATTTTCTTATTTCTAAAAACAATTGCTAAGTGATAGGGTTAAAGTATAGAGTTAAAAAATGTTACAGCTTAAGTATATTTGAGCTTTGAGTAAGTTGGAGTTGGACTTTTGCTCCCTTAAACTTATGCTTAATAAATTTTCTGCAAAGAATGTACATGCATGAGAAGAAAAATAAAACAAAATGCACTTCATGATTCTTTTTGCCCATTTACCCCAAAATATTAAGAGGTCAATATGGAGAGGGTACCTGTTGAAGAGACGAAAGGAGACAATACAAAAGCATAAGTATCTGTTGAAGTGGAATGAACTAAGATAAGAAGAAATGAAAATCCTCTTCTCTACAGCAAATGTAACAACCCACCAGCCACCAGCTAGAGCTGCCAGGCTGTGTAAAGCAAGGTATATTAAAATGACTTCAATATGAGGTGTTGTTTCAAAGATGCACGAATCTCCCTCCCCAAAAAAAAAAGAAAAAAAAATGCATGAGTCTGGATGGAGCTTAAGCAATGAGAGGTTATGCAGATAAGATAATACACTATCAATCTTAACATACTAAATGTGGGATATCACTCAGGCAACACACAGACTCCCACGAACTATATAAACTATACCATGGAGATATAATGTAGAAATGGAAGACATTTTGGAGATGTTTTGGCTCCTTGCTACTCAAAATGTGGTCAGTTGACCAGCAGTATCAGTATCACCTGATCTTTCTGTTAGAAATGGAGAGTATCATGCACCAACCCAGACCTACAGAAACAGAATCTGATTTCAGCATGATCCCCAGTGATTTGTATGCACATTGAAGTTTGAGCAGCACTGCTCTAGTTCACTAGTCCTCAACCTTGCTGTACATCAAAATCACCTCTGTAGCTTTTAGAAAAATACTGATGCCTAAGACCCAGATTAGGGGGCTGGGAACCAACATGTCATAAAAAGTAAAAATCCAATCCTAGATCCTTGTTTTACGGATGAGGAACTGAGACTCAGAAAAGTTAAAAGAAAAGTTAATTGGCTGGGTGCAGTGGCTCACACCTGTAATCCCAGAACCTTGGGAGGCCGAGGTGGGTGGATCATGAGGTCAGGAGTTCAAGACCAGCCTCGCCAACATAGTGAAACCCTCTCTCTACTAAAAATACAAAAAGTTAGCCTGGGGGCATGGTGGTGCGTGCCTGTAATCCCAGCTACTTGGAAGGCTAAGGCAGGAGAGTCACTTGAACTTGGGAGGTGGAGGTTGCAGTGAGCCAAGATCACACCACTGCACTGCAGCTTGGGCAACAGAGTGAGACTTTGTCTCAAAAATAGGAAAAAAAAAAAAAGTTATATAATTTACCAATGTCACAGGAAGTTACTGGCTGAATTATGGCTAGATTTTTAAAAATATTTAGGGTCACGTTGCCTATAAGAAGTTGAAGAAACTGTAAAGTTACCAATAAGTCAACAATAATTTTAAAGATCTGGGGTTTCATTTTATCATTAATTTTTTGTGCTATATATTTTATGTATCACCCTTTGAACCTTGACTAGTATTTATTCATGAGGGGGACATGATCTCCATCAGACACAGCATATATGATGGAGACACAGGGATGCCTCTGCCTGGTCAGCAGTTGGAACTGTAGGAACAGCTGTAGGACCATGAGTGAGTTTTTCTTTTGCTTTCTAAAATTCACTGAATATTGTTTAATTTTCTTTAATACTATGTTTTTAGCAAAAATACAAGGCACTTCAAAACCATCTTTTAAAGGCCTCAATCTAACTTAGACTGAAAAGTCCAAGAACAAGGACAATCCCTGTGTTCTGACTGTTCAGAGTCTCCAAGAGTGCAGAACTGATGATTAGCACACCAAGAAATAAACTTTTGCCACAAGTGCTGACCCTTTTGCTTGCTGATGATTATGTCATTAGATTCAAATTGCCTATAAATTAGTGCTAGATACATGGGAGTGTGGTAGGAGGTGTGGGTAGAATGAAGGAAATTAAAAGCTGTGGTCAGACTTGAAAAAAACATCCCATAAAGCAACGTATGTTTCTGACAGTTGAAACAGACTGCACGACAGACAGCAAAACCACATTTCGGTTTTTGTTTTTGTTTTGGAATGGATCTGTGGCTTTATGCCACCAAACAATATTTTGGTTTACCAAAAATGTACTCTATGATGGCCTTTTTAATTTCATCTTAACTTTCCTTACTATCACTGCTGTTCTCATTCTACCAAGGCAGCTCAAGACAAATGTCAAAAAGGGGTAAAGGTTGAAAATACAGAATATGCCTCACATTAGGGAGAAAAAAGAAGAAAATTAACCACATGCAAATAATTCGCATTGACTAAAGCATCTACTGTAATTTCAGTGTTTAGCTCATCAGGGACATAGTGAACAAAGGGAATAATTATTTCTTTTGAAAGACAGTAGTTGCCCAAGACAATTATTGACTCAGCCTTATGTCTACATGAAATTTCTCAACTTAAAAAGGATACACAATCACTGATATCCAGAGTTGTTGGCCAAGTCATACAAGAAATAAAAAATAGAAGGAAGAATGACTGCAGCAAAGAGTTTCAATGATAAACGAATAATTTTGAGGATTCTGTACGTACTTCTAATGTTAAAAATCCTTTACAGATGAAAAAGTTAAAAATCAATTGAATTTACAAATTTCATTATGTCTACATAAAGGTAATGGCAGTAACCAAGCAAAATGACAGAAACTCTCTATCTCTGGCTGGGCGCAGTGGCTCACCCCTGTGATCCCAGCACTTTGGGAGGCTGAGGTGGGTGGATGGCTTGAGCTCAGAAGTTTGAGATTAGCCCAGGTAACATGGCAAAACACAGTCTCTACCAAAAAATACAAAATTTAGCCGGGTATGGTGATGAGCACCTTTAGTCCCAGCTACTCAGGAGGCTGAGGTGGGAGGATCACCTGAGCCCAGGAGGCTGAGGCTGCAGTGAGCCATGATCACGCCACTGCACTCCAGCCTGGGCATCAGAGCAAGACCCTGCCTCAAAAAAAAAAAGGAGAAGAAGAAGAAACTCTCTTCTATAGTCCTACAAAGGTCAAATAGTTGAACCAAGGCACATGCCCGTAAAATACAAGAGGTTCTTGGAAGGATTATAAATTTGGCAGGAGAGATGAAAGCAAGGTGATGATATGAAAGCAAAAGAAGCAACAAACTCATTCATTCCCTCCTCTTCCTTCTTTTACTCCCTCCTTCCTAGGCACCATACCTGGCAGCATTATTAACACCAAGTTCTCCCCTTCTAAAGTATCTTTTTCTTAAATCAACGAATGGTACCATGACTGTGTCCCTCTGCAGACATCAATGTCTTAGGGCCTTTCTCCTATGCATTTCCATACTCTTCATCCAATGAAATGCAAGGTCATCGGGATTCCTCCTTTCCGGTTCTACTTCCCTAGTTCAGACTTCACCTCCTCCACCCTGTCCCTCTCCAGTCACACCCCTCTCCACTCAAATCCTTTCAACAACGTTCACTGACATTTGCTCTCAGGCCTCATGCTAGCTGTTGAGTAAATTAGCAAGACAAATATGGTCCCTTGACCAACTAACTGATTAATCTTTCCTTTCCTTTTTTTTATAGCCCAAGCACTACCACCAGCATTCAAGGCCTTCTACAACGCATCCCAAACCTATCTTCCCAATTATTCTCTCCTCTACCACTCAAGAAAGCTGGAAACGCTAAACACAGACTGAATATGCACAGCAGTTTCCAGTCCCTGTGGCTTCCACTTGGAAGCCTACCCTTTCCTTTCATCCTGCCTAAGTGCTCACCATCCTCTGAGGTCTCACTAAAATGTGCCCACCTCCTCTGTAACAGCATCCTTAATCACTCAGGAGCCAGAAAGACTCCCTTCTCTTCCATCTATGTCACAACTGTGTGTCCACTGCACTGCTTTGCATTGTTTACAGTGGTCCAAATGACAGAAAAAGACTAGATTCTCATGGAGGCAAGCCTTGTATCTTTCCTTACCTGCTAGCCCTCAAAGCAACCTGCACACACTATGAGGTTAACATTTGCTGGATGAACCAATGAAAGCCTTTGCATTCCCTCTGAGGTGACCAGGACTACTGGCTCTTGGCAAGTAACCCTCCCAATGAAAGAATAAAACAATCTCATGAAGATTAAGTTATTTTTCATGTTTAAGTATTTAGGTTATAATCTTCTTAAACTTTATAATAAATCCAATTCCAGGTATTTCAATTTGAGCAGCTAAATATTTCAGTTTAGAAAGTTAATTTGCAGGGTGAGCCTCAAACAGAAAGAAAGTGGCAAAAAAGCATGACTCAAAATGTAAAATCCAGTATCTAAGAAAGTGGGATTTGTAAACCTAATCTGGGAAGAAGGCATAAATGCCACCTCACAAGTGTGCATCCTAAACTGATGCAAAATAACCTAAAAATTGTTGCTTAGATTATAAGAAAACCCTCCTATCAGCTCTGCTTACATCTAAAGCAGGTCTTTACTATAAGCCTCCTAGGCTAGCCATATGGAGCCTTTGGAAATGAGCGCCCATATTACAAAAGGAAGGGTTTTTGTATATAATGTACTTTGCCTGCCGCAGCCTCTCCTAAATCTGACACCTCTGAAATGTAAGGAGAAGACTTACAAGCAAGTAGTGTTGCCAAAGGTTTACCTCCCCATTCCCAGAACCCAGAGAAAGGTGGAAGCTTAAGCAGCACACACTGGAATCTGGGGGACACAATTTCTCCCTTAAGAAGTCCAAACAAGCGTTTTGTCTTCCCCCAGCTCACCCAAAAAATGTTCAAGCAAACAAGCAACTATGGAACTGCTCGTTACTAGCCACTTTAGGTTGACTATATTTTTGGGGGGTTAACTAAGGTAGATATACTTAGAGGTAAAACCACATTCCTAAACAGTTCTCTGTCCCCCCAAAAATCAAAAGCCTTTAAAACAGTCACCCACATTCATAGCACAGCATAGTGGAATTTGTGAGGGGAAAAGAAGTCCAAGTAAAAGAGGTGCACTGATCGGTGTCCCCACATTCAAAAATAAAAACGAACGCATGTTGTGGACTCATGTTACTTAAAAAACTCAAGGTTCCATTTTGTGTATTACAGTGTGATCAGGACATGACAAAGACAAGTATAACGTACTCTGCCCTAAAGAAAAAGAACAGAAGGGCTATTTTGCAGTAAGATCTGCCCTAATCCTCAGTTGGGTAGGATCAAGCCAGAAATGTCATGTTGAATTCTCAGGCGGCCCGGTCTATCATATACATCTTGGTACCAACCAGACTGGTGTCCCAGGAACATGGTTGAAATGACTGAGAATGCCCAGCATGGACAAAGGAAGGCTAATAAAGGGCAACACTTCTGAAAAACCTAGACAAGGAGTAAGACTAATTCTAGTGACTTCAATGGGAAGACATGACCAATGGGCCTCACATAAAAAAAATTTCTGCCAATCCAATACCTCCACTGAAAATGTCTGCTGCCTTGCGCAGTAGTAGCACCACAAAAATCTGGATGTTTTCGGTGGAAATCAAGCTGATTTCCAATGAGAAGCTGAACTTAAGTGTGAAAAGTCCCTCCCACCTAGGTTTATCACAGTCCCTTCTTTAGGAAAAGGAAGATTACAAAGGATCATGTAATATCTCCATTCGGAACTTAACTACCACCAACCCCACTCTGCTTACCACCATGGGAAAGGCAGGAAAAAACCAGAAAAGGTAAGTATGGTTTGAAGGATTCTCCCAAACTGACTTAACTAAGAAGCCAGACAATGCTCATACTTGGCCTTTCTCTACTCAGAGGTCATTATGCCCCCAACCTGTAACTCTCCAGGCCATTAAAAGGCAACATAATTTAATAATATTTTCTTCTCTCTGGAGCAGAGTTTCTGAGTATTGGCACTACTGAGATTCTAGGCCAGCTAAGTCTTTGTTGTAGAGGGCTGTCCTGTACATGGAAATGTTCAGCAGCATCCCAGACTCTACCCACTAGATGCCAGTAGCACCTCCAAGTTGTGACAACCGCAAATATCATCACATTGCCAGATGTCCTCTGAGGAAAGGAACTGCTCCAGTTTGCAACCACTGCTCTAGCACAGTACCTCCCGAACTCTGTTGTTTGGATTCCAGTTTCCTTACTGAACCAGTAAGGGCTACGGATTCTGCCCCCACAAGAAAGGTACACAATTATGCATATAAATTCCAGAACTATATAGAACCTTTCAAACTCAGCCAAAAACCTCCATCTCTCCTCCACCCCAGGCAGGTACTCAAAAGTTTACAGTTCCCTAAACATTCCCGTGTGACATGTGGTTATAAAACAAGGTGCCATGCCTGTTTTAGAAATCTCACAGTCAGAGGAGGTACAAAAATATCTAGAGGCCTGTGGTTATCCAGTTAGGGATAAACAGTAGAATCTGTGACAAAAGACGAACCAATGAATGAGTCCACTAATCTAGTGTGTTAATTTGCAAAATAAAAATAAAACAAAATACCCAAATGACACCAGCTATTATTTTTAACATTTAAGCTCACTGTGTACAGAACACAGCAGCAAACGATTTGCTTTTTCATTTAAATAACAAGGATAGTCCTGGCGCAGTAGCTCACACCTGTAATCCCAGCACATTGCGAGGCCGAGGTGGGCAGGATCACGAGGTCAACAGATCAAGACCATCCTGGCCAACATGGTGAAATCCCGTCTCTACTAAAAATAGAAGAAAACTAGCTGGGCATGGTGGTGCATGCCTGTAGTCCCAGCTACTCGGGAGGCTGAGGCAGGAGAATCGCTTGAACCCAGGAGGTGGAGGTTGCAGTGATCCGAGATCGTGCCACCACACTCCAGCCTGGTAACAGGGTGAGACTCCATCTCAAAAAAAAAAAAAAAAAAAAAAAAACCACAAGGATAAACAAAAAAGTTTACCGTAGTCACTTAGGAGGCATTTATTGCCAGTGGTTCAGAACCAGAATGTAGGCTCTCAAGCCAGAATGCCTGGCCTTGACACCCCTACTCTATAACCTACCAGCTATATAACCCTGGGCAAATTTCTCAGCTTCTCTTTATCTTAGTTTCCTCATATACAACAAGGATTAATCAGATCTCTCCCTCAAAAGATTACAAATTAAACAAATTAATACATCTGAAGCATCTTTACCTGGTATCCAGTGGGCACTCGATAAATTTTAACTGCTCTTATTATCACTAACACTTGCCCAAGATATACATATGAAAAATCTGTTAACTATATGTAGTTACTGATGTGCTCTTAGCCTATAGAAGGACCGGTAAGATGCAGCTACAACTGCGAAAAAAGCAACACCACAAATGGTTCTAGGCTGTGAAACACTGGCAATATGAGGATTATTTTAGCTGCCCACACAACAGCCTAACACTGTTCAAAGCGAGATTCTACAAAAATACAAAAACAAAAACAAAAAAAAAACTGACTGTATTTCCTCTTATAAAAAATATCTTAAAACTTAACTTACTAAAATGGCATGCCTACAGTACCAAGCAATGAAAGTAGGGAGGAATTTTATTTTTAAGCTGGTCATTTAAACATCATATGATGTTAAGAGTTGAAAGATATCTTAGAAATAAATCATCTGGCAAAGCATGAATCCAATTCTCAATTTTAAAAATGCCAATCAGCAGCTCAAGGACCTGTAGTAGACTGAGATAAGAACTCCCACTCTCTGATTGCCTATCTAGGCCTTTTTTGCTCATCATAGAGCCAGGCCCTCCCTAAGAGCTCAGAAACAAGGAAAGCTTATATAAAGGTGACTGATACTCAGAGTATGTGATGCCACACAAAATGTAATAAAATGAAAAAAATTAAACCATTCCTTTAGCTGTTCCATCATCCATTCACTCATTTCTTCTACTATATTCCAGGCATTGTTTTAGGGGCTAGTGTGCTACAGCAGTGAACAAAACATATTCTTCTGTATACAAAAATATAGTCAGAATGAATAAGATATAGTGTTTGATAGCACAACAGAGTGACTACAGTTAATAATTTATTGTACATTTAAAAGTAACTAAAAGAGTATAACTGGAAAGTTTCTAACACCACAAAAAAGGATAAATGCTTGAGTTGATGGATAGTCCAGTTACCCGAATGTGATTTTTTTTTTTTTTTTTTTTTTTTTTTTGAGACAGAGTCTCGCTCTGTCGCCCAGGCTGGAGTGCAGTGGCCGGATCTCAGCTCACTGCAAGCTCCGCCTCCCGGGTTTACACCATTCTCCTGTCTCAGCCTCCCGAGTAGCTGGGACTACAGGCACCCGCCACCTCGCCCAGCTCGTTTTTTGTATTTTTTAGTAGAGACGGGGTTTCACTGTGTTAGCCAGGATGGTCTCGATCTCCTGACCTCGTGATCCGCCCGTCTCGGCCTCCCAAAGTGCCGAATGTGATTATTATGCATTGTATGACTGTATCAAAATAGTTCATTTACCCCATAAATATATACACCTGCTATGTACTCATAAAAATTAAAAATAAATTTATTTTTTAAAACCAAAACCACATTCTTCCTTTTTGGAACTACACTTTAATGAAGGAACCTGATCTTTACTGTGTCTTTGATTTATAAACTCAAAAAGGCCGAGATTAAACATTTCTCCCTTCTATTTATGACTAAGCCATTTATTTACAATGAATTTATCTTCCCGAAGGAAAGGATCCCTGATGGGACAAAGCAAGAAAGTCCTGAGGACTTGAGATGTCAAGCTCACTGCAAGTCAGTTTACAGACATGCTTTACCTGAAGCTAGAGAAACTGACATCTACATTAGATTCTGGAAGAGTAACCCCCAGAGCTAATTACACAACAGGTAATAAACTACTACATAGCCCCTTTGCACATCTTTGGAAGAAAATTATTGGATCACATTATAATTCATACAATTAAGTTTTCCTTTTTTTTGGGGGGGGGGGGACGGAGTCTTGCTCTGTTGCCAGGCTGGAGTGCAGTGGTGCGATCTCAGCTCACTGCAACCTCTGACTCCCTGGTTCAAGTGATTCTCCTGCCTCTCCTGTAACCCCCAAGTAGCTGGGGTTACAGTCACCCGCCACCACACCCAGTTAATTTTTGTATTTTTAGTAGATGCAGGGTTTCACCATGTTGGCCAGGACGGTCTCTATCTCCTGACCTCATGATCCACCCACCTCAGCCTCCAAAAGTGCTGGGATTACAGGCGCGAGTCACACGCCCGGCCTAAGTTTTCTAATACATGCCAAACGAAAAGTACAAAAACTAATCACTTTAAAGATTTTATTTTATATATACTTTAATATTACATGTTTTATGAAAATTGCTCTACTTCTGTGTCAACATTACTTTAGCCTGAACGCTGGCCATAGGAGAATCAATGAATTGTAAACCACCTACTAATTAAGTGTAGAACTTTGTCATCTAACATCTGCATCTCACTGTGTTCATCCACAGGATGGGGGGAATGCTTTATTATTGGGGTTTACACGAAAAAAAATGGATGAGAAGGTACCTTATAAAAAATAAAGTATTAATATTATATAAATATACATTTCTACCCTAGGCACATTAGGTAATTTTGGATTTTAAAAATTCTGAAAGTAAATGCTAAAAGAGACTTTCTAAGACTGAAAAAAAAAAAAAAGTCTCAATTTCTGTTCACTGGGTCACAGCAACAAACCAAACGGAAATGGTCATTTTAACCAAAAGAGTTAAAAGAGATTCTGGCGTCATTTACACCCTAATCTAAAGCTGAGAAAAGTGTGGCCCTTAAAGGTACGGTACTCAGCAATACCACAAAGCTGGTTACTAGCAAGGCCAGAAGTAGAATCTGAGGCTCCGGAATCAGTCAAGCATTTGGGGAGAGGAGTAAAGCTGATGGTGAAGTATTCCAAACATATCAACTGGAATAAGGCAGAAAGATCTATCATATCAGCGTTCTGACCTTCAGTTAAACCCAAGATCTATTTTACCGGCTAGCTGATTTCAAGCAAGCTATTTAAGCTCTGTGTCTCAGCCCCCGCATACATAAAATGCAAATACTACTACTACTATAATCTCATAAGATGGTTGTAAGAATAAGTGAAATACTATCGACACCATAAGCAATCTAAAATTGCTTACTGTTATGATTACTATTCTTTCAACAACATTATTCTATCTCTACTAATAAAAAAAAAACTAAGACATTTTCAAAATTCCTTGTCCCTTGAAAAGAACTAAAAGCTTGCATTTTTTACTGATTTGCAGGGAAGTTAGCTAAACACAACACAATATAGTCAAGATCGATATTGCCCCACATTCATTCAAACCACAGGTACACATATCTATTAATGGTAAAAGAATTCTTCAGATTAAACACTGACTAGTGATATAGTGATGTTCAAAATGAATTTTAAATTCTGTTCGGAACGATTCACGTTTTCATCTTTAAAAAGGCAGACTCAACATACTAAAATACATATATTCTACTTCAGCTATACTAACTTGTTCCTGAAAGGCACAGCAAGTTCGGTTGCTTTTGCTTCTTCTTTCCAAGTGTCACTTTTTCACAAACTAGTAGACAACACACACCTGAGTATGCTTGAGATTCAGTATTTGTTATCTATCTTGCAACCTAAATACACCCTTGAAAATATTAAATCACACATATTCTTCGCTAGCTCTAACTGCTATTCTCTCATTCACCAAATATTTTATTGCGCACCAGCATCTACTATGCGATAGGCACAGTGCTCAACACCAGCTACACAGCAGTAAACAAAGAAAGCTCCTGTTTTCATGGAGCTTACAATCTAGCACAAGAGAGAGACAGGCAATAAACAGGTATGTATCTAATATAGTGTGTTTGCATGGTACAGTTCAGAATGCCAGACAGCCAGTTTTATGAAGCACTTTTCTCAAAGTGGACCTTGGCTTTATATTTCAATATTGCTGATCCTAGACTCCCTCTGGGCAGGGCATAGGCAACGGGAGGGTAGAGGGGAGGGGAGGGAGAAGCTGTACTCAAACACAAACACAGATCAGATCTCTCACTAGACATGACAGTGTAACACTCTTGGACTGCCAGTAGCATCACCATGCTCCTCATGTTGCAGAAAGCCAAACGCATTACAGAAACAAGCACATTATTTGCTGTTTGGAAACAGCATGGTCAGCGAAGGGAGCCCTGGAAGGGAAGTCAAGAAACCTATTTCCTCTTCTGCCAGTGACTCTCACTATGCAACCTCGGGAGCATTCGCTGACCTGCGTGAACTCTGGTATCCCCACCCGCGTGCTGATCCTCCCTGACTGTGACACTGGGCTAGTCTCTTAAGCCCTTAAGCCTCAGTGTCATCCGTTAAAGGAGGCCAGTAGAATGACACTGCTTGGCAAACTGTTGGGTACTCCACTGACAGAAGCTATTTAAATAAATACATGGATCCATGCTTGCTACCTGCTTTACAAAACATGAGGAAGATTAAAGAGAACATATAAAATGCCTTAAGCTCTCTGTAAAGAAAGGGTGTTAGAGAGTACTAGTGCTTATAATTTCTACCATGACTATTCTTTCCAGTTATATTTTCTTGCAGTTTCAAATTCAGTAATCAAAATCATCCACAGATCTTCAGAAACAGAACACATAGTTAGAAAATTAGGACAGAACCTGAATTACAATAATAATAATAATGAGTTAAATAAGCCTGCTAAGAAATCAGAAAGCCAATATCCCTCTTCCTCCTTCCCCAACCTCTCACTTTGCCTAGGCTGCTGCAAGCAACAGGGCCCTGCAGAGGTCCCAAGCATACCACAGCCAGCCCAGGTTGGGGATAGAGTATCGTCTTGCATGGGAGAGAAGTTATCCTTTCCGTGAAATGCAGAAGCTGCTCCACCGTACAATTCTTGAAGTGCATGGGGGCAAATCCTCAAAAAGAGATGACAATGCGATCCACTCACCAGAGGACAGAGTACCTAAGGGGTATCCCAGAGTACTTCTGCTTCTTTGACGAACCAGCTAAGAAAATCCACACCCTGCCCATGTGTCACCCCTGGATGGAATAAGGGTTACACAGTGCAGCTCTCCACGGATAAGTTTTGGCTCAATGATATAGAAATAGCAAGAGCCTGGCATAAATGCTGGGTCAGTTCCCATGAAAACAGAGAGAGTACATAGATTTGTGGTGATGAATGCCAGCTAAATCCCTCTTCAGAGATAGAAAACAACTACTACTGACAGCTATTACGAAGGCAAAGACAAAACAGCTCTAACTTTTGCTTTTGACTAAAACTTCTGAGGCCCTTCCCCTTTAGAGTAATAATTTCATAAACTCTTTGCAGTGTACTTACTTCAAACAAGTCCTAAGCCTTGCAAACTGTCATTATCAGTGTAAATACTCCATTGCCCATGCCTAAATGTGCTGCCCCTGCTTCTCAGCAACAGCCCGGCTTACAAAACTGATAATAACTTAGCCAGTATAGGACTACTGAATCTACCACCACTGCTGGAACGCTGAAGTCATTTTAAGAGGGTGTGTAGAGGGATCAAGAAAGTGCCTTCTAGAACTCACATCCCTGTCCCTCTTTTCTCTAACCACCAAATACATTATTGCTGTCCAGAAGTGGTAAACCAAACCATCAAACCATATCAAAGGCAAAAAAAAAAAAAAAAAAAAAAAAAAAAAAAAAAAAAA
>NC_045447.1:93329485-93470808 GCF_002776525.5 Piliocolobus tephrosceles | reverse complement strand
AAAAAAAAAAAGAAGAAATAAAAAAGACATATTCTAGGAAAGCAAAGATTAAATGAAGAAAGTGAAGAACAATGGGCTGGTGCCTGCACTGTCTCCTTCACCAATGCTGCAACAGCACCTAGAGATGTAGCTCATTAGTCCGGTCCGTCAGTCCTAGGCAGCTCAAAGTGACATATACCTAGATACAAAGAACTTTGCCCATCAAAATAATACATAAAAATAAACAATATCCAGCAGGGATTAAGGGGCAGTGAAAAGGAACTATCCTTTTGTTTGAATGCTGCAAAGAAATTCCTTTAACAGTAAAAGCAAAACATCTGCCTTTATTTAAAACTGAGTTGTGTGATTTCCTGCATCTACCAACCTCTTTCTAAACTACAAAGAGGCTACAAAACATCACATTTTCCCCTCCCAGCTTCCCCCTTCAAAAGCTCACAAGATGATGATTAACAAACAGCCCCTGGTCTGTAGGCACTCTCATAAGCCACAGGAAAAGATAAAAGTTAAAGAGAAGAACAAGTTTGTAAACAAATGAGAAATAGGTTGCCTAGGGAGGAAGCAAATTCCATCTTGATAAGCAAGCAGCTCTCCTAGCCCTTCTGTAGGAGATTCCAAGTGAAAGCAAACTCACCCTCTCACCCACTGAACGCAGTCTGGATGCAGAGGGCAGGCTGAGCCATCCATGCACTCTAGGCAGTTGCAGAGAATCCCCCAACTCAAGAGGTTCTGCGTATGAGCCTCAAGTTCAGGGACTCTCTATTCCATGGCAAACCCATCTCCCTGGAGATATCCTCCCAGGTAAATTTATTTGAAGTCCTGAATCCACCAACTATTAGCTGTATCACCTTGTGCAGAGCTGACCCTGTTTAATCAACTTTTGAATGGATATAATCCCTCTCTTAGGATCATTATGGGAACTAAAGATAAGAATTTTGGCAGTGTGCCCAGATCAGTGGTAAGTGCAAGCCAGGTATGTAATAAACGTTTACTTCTACTGAAAGGAAATTCCAATTTCACTCAAGAATCACTGCCTTAGGTGAAAAATCCACAGATACCCTCCTATGATATCTCTAGAAAGACAAAAAAAAAATCCATCATAGCAGAAGGAAAAAGGGAACTCCCCACAGTATTCGGAAAACACGTACCCTAAAACATACACACACCCTAACAGGTTAAATTTCATCCTCTAGAGCTGCTTTCCGCGCAGGTGCTGTGAGAAGTAAAAGGACAGCTCATTGGGTCCTGCCCAAGGTGCTTCCACTTACTTATCAACTGCCCTAAAGCTAGATCCTTTGAAGGGTTTTGGGAAAAAATCTAATTTAAAACCCACACTCATTTAGATTTACTAAACAGGAGTAAATGAAGTTGGCCTCCTATTTTAAAATGCCCAAATGAAAAGTAAGGCGGGGGGGGAACCACCAATAATACCCTTCACTCCGTTAATATTCATTGTGGAATATTATCAGAGTGTAAATAATCTTAAATTAGAAAAGGTGGCTTTTTGGGAGGCTGTGACGGGCGGATCACAAGGTCAGGAGATCGAGACCATCCTGGCTAACACGGTGAAACCCCGTCTCTACTAAAAATACAAAAAACTAGCCGGGCGAGGTGGCGGGCGTCTGTAGTCCCAGCTACTGGGGAGGCTGAGGAAGGAGAATGGCGTAAACCCGGGAGGCGGAGCTTGTAGTGAGCTGAGATCCGGCCACTGCACTCCAGCCGGGGCGACAGAGCAAGACTCCGTCTCAAAAAAAAAAAAAAAAAAAAAAAAAAGAAAAGGTGGCTTTAAACCTTAATGAAAAACAAAAACAAAAGAACCCGTCCCACCCCCACACACACGATCTTATAATTGCATCTGAAGTATATGCAGGCATCAAAATTTCACTTGCAGTCTTTGAGATTTTATAGTCTAGTAGTATCCGCCCACTATTCAGGCCCTCTACATTGTTATTTCCTCATGTTTATGAAGCAAGACAAAGTTCTGTCAGCAAAATCTTCCTTCGTTTACTAGTTACTTTCAGCTAGAACACCCCATCTTCAATGATAGTCCACTCTCATTATTATACAAGAGTTCAATTATACCTATCTCTGAAAAAAAAAGCACTGGGTAAGAATACAACAGACACATTTGTGCCTCCATACGAAAACACCTACTCCTCCATCTACTCTTCTAAATCTAAGAGTACACAATGAGACAGAAGATGTGCAAAAACTGGCAAGGTTCAAAAAAAAAAGTTGTAAGGGAAATTTGGTCTAAATCGAACTTTTTCGACGAACTCCACAGCAAGCAGTGTCCCCAAATAAATTTACTGCACCCTAGAATCAAGTACGCTCAAGGCTAGAATGTCATGTCAGTCATGTATTACTTCAATCTCAATAAATCTCTTCTTACTCTCCAAATCCTAGCTGCTTTCTAAAATAGTTCACTAAAAAACACCAACCTAATTAACAACAGCTTCCTCTGCAACAGTGGCCTTGATTTCACTTATTTACACATTAACTGCAGCCTGCTTTTGGCCAATCCAGTCTATTCTCTGTGCCATGCCGAGCCTTTTATCTGTCCTGGACAGCATTTTCTCCAGCAGATGAAGTAGATGCCGATTGATTTGCTGTCGAGCATGGTAAATTAATAGCAACAAATTGCTGAGGGCCCGTCTCGCTGCTCCACCATGCTTCGGCAGTTTTGCTTTATTTGCTCCATGATGGGCAGCAGTCGGCCTCTTCAAGTCAATTTCTTCTTAACAACCTGCAATACTTTTCAATGGTGAAAATAGAGCTGTTCCTTGTAAGTCAGAAATCAATATCTTATTGCCCTTAGAAAATGCTAAACAAGCAGTATTGGCAATCCACTTGGTACTAGAGGGTATCAGATATAATGCAAATCCATACTGCTTCCCTCCTTGTAGTTATTACAGTTTGCTAAAAGGTTCCTAATGTCATTTATCATCATTTACCATCGACCAAAGAGGCTATGATTATGATATCCTATCAGTTGGCAAGGCCCTTTCATTTCTATTCAATTAATATTTTAGCAGCACTCAAATGGTTGTGGCCCAAGTCTCGTAATAAAATTTACATGGCTTTAAGTGAAACAGGAGTTTTCTTGCTTTGATTAAATACATATATATACACACACACACACACAAATACACATACATATAAAAATACACACATATAAAACATACATAAATGTGCAGTACTTAGTTTTAGATTCTATGTGTTTCAGATTTCTAAAATTTCCTAATGATTACTAAAATTCAAATGAAGAGGCTTTCACACTGTAGAACATTAACTATAAGGAAGGCATAGATGTTCTCATTCTCCTCTTTTCAAAAGGTGGTATGTTCATCTCCATCTATAGTTCCTACAGGTTTAATTCACACACCTACTGTTCCTAATCTATATCCAATACTCACTTTTTAGAATGGCAACCACTGCTGTCAGAGTCCCTCAGTGAGGACTTCTTTAATGACAGCATTACAGGTGAAAGATGGGAACAAGCGGCATTTAGTAACGCCAGCAACTCCACGCATCATCCCACTGCCCCCATCACCACCGACCCATTTAGAAGTCACTGTATTCACAAAGAAGAACAATCAGCAGAAAAACTTAACAACTAAACCCTGGGTCAGTTGTCTCATACAAAACAAAAAACAAAAACTGCACACTTAAGGAAATCCTTAGGGAATAAAGGCCTATGTTCTTTCATTTTTAAAAATTCCATTTTGAAGACGTCACACTAAAACATGTGCCATTTCTAACCATGTCCTATTTGTCATCTTCACTTTTATGCTAGAACTTGAGACAGTGGCACAGCATTAATTCCCATTATAGCCCAGAATACTTCACCCTAACTTTTCTGGTTTGTTTTTTTTTTTTTTTTTTTTTTTTTGCTTCATCTGCTTAGCTCTATCAATCCTAAAGATTACCAGAAATTTAGATTCATATTTTATGTTCCAATTCCAAGTCATGTCACCAAGTTCTCCTTTAAAAAAAAAATCCACTAATTCTACCAGACTAATGCTATTTACTCAGTTACCAAAATTTAAATTAATTATGTTCTCAAACATAATTGTTAAAAATTGGCAACATTATGCAGGCTTAATTAAGATTAAATCCAATTTACTAAATGTACTTTAATTGGTACTAATTACATTAGCTTTCATTTCGGAATGACAAATTCCCCATAGGTTTCATTTTATAGTTCTCTATCAGAATCAACACAGGGTGACTGACGATGAGTATCACATAGGAAGGGGAGGAGGGAGAATACCGACCTCCACCCTGTTTGTCTTCACTTCACACTTTTATCCTTTTATCAATTTGCTAAGTCACAGAGTCATGACTCCATCACAACCATCATTTTCGGTTCCAATGAAAAATTTCTCTAAAAATAAATATTCTGTGGCTAGCAGCAGCCAAGAAGAACAGGAACGTTAACCAAAAAATACACAAAAGGTTTCAAATATCAGGGCCACCAATTACTAGGGTACTTCCAAGCACTCCCGGGACTCCTACTCTTGAACCCTTCGAGACACAAATCTAATAAGTGAATAAACCTAACCCGATCTTGAGAACTAGGCCCAATTATGCCGCAGGGCAACTTCCCTGCATTATTGCTGCTTTCCATTACAAGGGTATCCAGCGAGTACATCTGGAAGAGAGGCTAAGAGGAACTAAGGCTGTCTGCCTAGGAAAACAAATAAAGACAGATATGCCTCTATGCTTAAGGGGGAGAAAGAAAGAAAATATAATAAGTAGGTGGTTTGCAGGGCTGTCTGTATTTCATAATGTGATAAACTGCCCTCAGGATTCTTGATATGATTGAATTTAAAAGCAAAAGAAAAAAAGGGAAAATGTACTGTTCTCAATTTTAAATGGATGGCATTTGAGGCCAGCTGGACAAGAAGATGACAGAATTATAGTGGTATAAAATGTGTAAAATTAAGGGCTCTCATATACCCCCTTGAAAAAGAAATACATACAGCCAAATACAAGCTATGTGCTTCTTAGAAATGTAGATGGTACAAGGAGACCTGGAAACTAAGTGGTTAGGGTAAACAAGATACAGAAGGAGAAATAAAGGGACTAAATTAATCATCTGGTCCAATCTTTAGAAAGACACTAATTAATTTTGGAGAGTGGGGTGTGGACAAAGAAAGAGACACATACAAGATCCAGACCTCAAGGAAATGTAATGAGATAATTAACAAACAGTATCTCTCATGTAATTTATTCCTGTAAGGTAGAACTAACAGAAGTCCATCCATCAAACTGAACAGATTTTGTTTAAGCAGAAGATATTTACATTACTAATCTAAACAGAAATGGCAAAGATGCCAAAATAAGAATTTAATTTCAACAGATCATTCAAACTATACTATAATGCTAATATTGACATAACCAAATACCATGCAAAGTAAAACAGTATCTGAAATTAAAAGTCCTCAGTGTAAGCAACGTCTCATTTTTTTTCCAACTTTTTGTTTTCAAATACTATTCATCAGATTGCCTTTATTGTCCAACAGCCATTTTCTAAAGACCTACTATCTGGGGATGTTCTGAGCATGCGGAAAATAACTATAGCCAAAAAGGAATCCATAAATAGTGAAGGCCTAATAGTATGTGCTCACTTCATGTTTTCTCAACTTAGAAAGTAATGACATCCACCTTGACCATAAATAAGAAATGAAAAGCAGTAAGTTTTCCCTTGTCTTTTCCCCAGCAGGCAAACACATACCTATTCTGAAATGGCTGATGAGACCTGAAGCACTTCCACTAGGAGATCACCAAAAATAAATATTTCCTAGAGGAATTATTATTGCCAAACAACATTCTATATATATGTATGTATATTTGTGTGTGTATATATAGATATATATATATACGTGCTATTATTCTTCTGTCTAGGAAATTTAAGCCAAACCATTTTATTATTCAGTCTCCTGCACAAAAAGAAGGCTGTTTGAGTCATATCTCTCAGTGCTTTCTGACTAATCATTATCTTTTTTTTTTTTTTTTTGCTACTGAACTAATTGCTAGATTTCAAGACCCAATGTTGAACCTTATCACATCCTCCTGTCAGGTTCATTTACTCTGTACAAATTTTGTAAGTAACGGTTATAGTTCTTGGTAAGACCCAAGTAAGTAGCCTCAGGGGACCAGTACAAGGATTTTACATCAATTTCCTTTGTAGCTCCACAGATTTCACTTTCATCCTCCCAGCTCACCCTCTATCCATTCTTTCACATCAAGCCTACGAAGGCGCCACACAATTTAATTTTACTTTTTAATATTTTCCAAGAAAAGCTCTTTCACAAGACAAGTTTGCAATGCCCAAAATACATAAAGCAACTCTTTCAGAATAACAAGAGGATTTTAAAATTTAGCATCCTGCTTTTGAAAGTGTACAAAGTTTAATATGTATTGACTTTTTAAAATAACATTTTTAAATTATAAAAATTAGGATAATATGAAAGAAAGATGGGGAGCCACACATGAAAAAACAGCATTTTCTTCACTACCTAGTTTTTTAAATACAGGTAGCCACAACGGCTTGCAGAGTAAAACTGCAAAAACATACAATTTTCTTTTCAAAGTATACCAGTATTACTGTCATTTAAAATGGTTATAAAAAAATAACTTACCTGCTTGTGCATTTCTATATTCAACCCATAGGACATTTCATAATACTGTCAAAGAAGGAAAAGCAATTAAATGCGTGACTTTCATCAAACAATCTCCCTAGTTTGTTCAAAATGCCCCAAGTAAATCTGAAACAAACATAAAAGTCTCACCTAAACCAATATCTTCATATAACCTACGCCAATAAATCAAGAACCCATCGCTATCTTTAACCACCTTAAGACACAAATTCAAAGAGAATACTCACAAAACTAAGAAAAATTAAATTCAAACACAGCATTCTTAACATCTCCAGTTGTCTTTATACATCCCAAGCAGATGCGTCAAAAAAGTCTGATGAAAATTTGGTATCCTATGGATTCTTAATTCCTAGGCACAGCAGGCAAGTTAACAGCAAAGAATGTCTCATACAAACGCTGATGTTTTGAAAAGAAGGTTGGAAAAGGTGATGCTACTTTAGAGTTTGATTTCTGATTTGTTAGTATACTGCTCAATTCACATATTTAAAGCAAAAAAGCTAGATAGAAAAATAAATGAGTGGGTTATTCTGGAGCTTTCTTGGACAATCATAAAAATATGCTTCATAATACTTCTGTAAAGGCAGATCTGGTTTTTGAACGTGTAGTATAACTGGCATAGAAATTCTGGCAGAATAAATCAGTTATACAGGAGACTACGACGTTCCTCAAACCAATATAACACTACATAAATTGAAAACATGCAAATATAAACGTAATAGCAACATAAAGAGAAAAAAATTTGAAAAATGGTCTGCTGTCTTTCCTTATCCATCACTCCTTTTCAAAGAAATAAGACATTAAAATGTTAACAGCATACAGAAAAACTGGCTAAAGTTGTTTGGAGCAAGAGCAATAAAACAACAAAGAAAACCACTAACACAAAAACATTTTTGCTTGTGACTAAACAAAACAAACAAGGTTTTGTTTTTATTTTTTTTTCTATCTGTAAAAAGAAAACACAGAAAATTATACCCCATGTGGCTGAACTTTCTGAAAATTCCAATCAAAGCCAGTTGTCAAAGGCAGGTTATAACATTCTAGAATTACAGGTTGCTAACAGACACATTCCCACAACTTCAACTGCACTGGCAAGGTGACTGTGATCTATCTTGCAGCCTCCAGCAATTTAAACGTATTCTTGTTTTTGGTATTCCAAACTAATAAGCACTTTGAATCTGTGACATGGTTTTCTTACCATGACATAATGCCGCTGCATCTCTGTCTTCTCACTGGCGAGTTTCTCACATTCCAGCTTCAGACTGTTCAAGACATAAGATACTCTAAGTACAATGATCTCAACTTACATCCTTCAACTTTTAAACAGGTATTTTAAATATCACTTAAAAACAACTAAATCAACAATCTTAAATAAATACCCCCATCATTATGGAAAGGGAAGTTCAGGAAGGGGGTCACTGGAACCAGTCTGGACTTGCCCCTTCAATAAGGATGCTATATGTGGTTTTTGTTTTTAGGATTTTTTTTTAAATTAAGTTTTAAGGAAACAAATCCTCTAACCAGTTTAATTCAGGAACTTCCTCCAGAATTGAATATTCACTTAATAAAACAAACACGAAAATAAACCTCAATAATGACTGCACACACAAGCACAAATAAGTCCTCCAAAATGTCACAAGGGAGTTTCTTTAATGTTCTACAAAGAGATGAATGGAAATACGAATCAAGCATGTCTTATGAATGATGTCTTGTTTTTTTCCCTCCAAAACACACAGACAAGTGGAATACCACCACCCAGGGGCAAAGTGTCAATCGGGTTCAGTGGCTTGTTTTGGTTCTTGTATTTATGAAATAAGAATTAGGCATCATTAAAAAGCCAGCCAAAGAAAAATGTCTCAAAGGCACCCTAAGTCTAAAAATCGTCTATAAGATGAAAACATTTTTTTCAGCATAAAAGTAATGAAATCGCTCACTCCGACTTCCCTGGGATCTCAGCTCTTCGGTGGAATGGCAGAAAGAAGTGAGAAGGAACCAAGTCCGGAGTAATAAAGAACCAAGGATGTCAAAAGGCCCCAGAATCTCCCCAACCTTTCATCCTCTTGGCCCCAATAAATCAATATCGAAAGTTTGGCCTCAGCGTTTTCCAAGTCTCCCCAGTTTCGATTGTTCTGCCTTCTTTTTATTTAGGGTAGAAAAAAGAAATGTTTAATTTATTTACACCTGCCTAAGGAAGGAGGCCTTGATTTGCCCTTTCTGCCCACTGAGACAAAATAATAATAATACCTTTGTGACGCCCCCACAAAAAAGGAGGAGGGTGTTTGTGTGTATTTGTGGGGGAGACAAGAGCTAAGCAAACAGGAGGATCAGCTAAAGTCAATATCGTTACCTGTGGTATTGAGCCTGTAAAAACTGAAACTCTTCCTTAATCCGATCACAGGATTCGGAAATTGTAAATTTAAAGGGTTGAGCAGGCTGATGCGGTGCCTGAAGAACAACAATAAAATATTTAATTAGCCCACATCACAGGCGAAGCAGGGAGACGGAGAAAACATACCACGCGGCGTTAGCAGGGAGTTGGGGGGGGTCATCGCGCACGCAAGCAAAGAGCGATTAAAACTCTCCTCCCGCAACCCTCCTCGCGCCCAACAGCCCAAACAGGGGCTGGTTTCGAGGTGGTCCCGGGCCTCCGCGTACTCCCGCCCGCAGCCCTCCCTCCGCGCCCCGGACCCCAAGGGTTCGAGCCCCATCTCCCCTCCCCAGCCAAAGACAGGCGCCGAGGGACCCGCGCGCCGCGCCCACTCCCTCCTCACCCGGAATCGAAACTGGCCCGTCGGGGGTACCCGCGCCATGGCGTCGGGCTGCGGTCAGGCCGGGGAAGGAGGGGGGCGGCAGCCACCCTCTCGGCTCGTTCTTTCGCTCGCTCGCTCGCCCCGGGGGCCCGCGGCGCGAGGGGCCGGCGCCCCGCACTTCCGAGCCAGAGCCAGCCCAGCAGCGCCGCCGCCGAGGGCGCCCTCCCCGCCCGGGCGCGGAGTCGCGCCTCCTTCATCGCTCGCCGCCCCCCCACCTCGAGGAGTCGCGGCGCGGGGACCGCAAACGGCTCGGCGCGGCTTCCAGGGGCTTCAAAGACAACAATAAGAAAATGGCTACAACTCAATTGCCTCTCCGCACCCCCTCCGAGGGCCACCACGCCGGGGGCTGGGGGTGATGGCGGGCGGGCGGCTCCCGGCGCGGGGCGCCGATTTCGGGCGGCTCTCCACGCCCCTCCGGCCAAAAGACACAACTCGGTGCGCAGGGGGCGACGCGGGGAATCCCCCAGCGCCCGGCGAGCCCGCGCCCCGCTGCCCGCACTCACCGGGTGTCTGGTCTGCGGGTACATCTTGCTCAGGTCGCGAATCATCCAAGCCGATTTAGTTGGCTGCGCTCGGCAGAGGCGCGCGGCTCATTGGCTTTAATGGCCCCGAGGAGGAGGCGGCCGCGGCGACGGAGGCGGCCGGCTCGGTCTGAGGGGCGGCTCGGGCGGTCCCGGCCCCCGCCGGGTCTCGCGTGACAGGGGCGGCAGGAACGCGCGGCGGCGGCTGGGTGCCGGCAGCCGGGACTCTCCGCATTCCCCGCGGGCGTCACTGGCCCGCCGCGGGCATTGTCCGGCGCGCGTCTCCCGAGGCAACGCTCCGACGTTCAGCTCCGCCGAGGCGCACCCGCCGAGCCCGGCGCCGCGGCCGCCGCTCACCCAGCCGGGAAAGTGCGAGCTCCGCGACCCACCGCCCGCCGACAGCGCCGCTCGCTCGCTCTGCGTCCCACTCCAAACTTTTTTTATTTGTCTTTTAATTGGTTGTTATTCCTCCGAATGAATGATCTTTCTTCTTCCCTAAAAGCAAACACAAACTCCTTTGGTTCGGAAGAGGTCTCGGCGGTGCTTTTTGGTTTCTCTGGAGATTTTTTTTCACTTCACAGCAACGATCTTTTAAAAGGCACCTTTTAGCTTCTTTTACCACATCTCATTTCCTTATTTTTCTTCCTTCCTGTTTTCTTGTCTTTTTTTTAACCCCAAATTGAAGGGGATTATAAAAATAAAAGAGTGAAACGCTTGCGGCTTTTTTTTTTTAATTCTCTCTCCTTTCAAACTCTGCGAACACCACCTCAAAATAATATACAAGTGTGTGAGAAAGGGGGAAGAAAGCAGCCAACCACCCAAACACCCGCTCAAAACAGCTCTAACAACACGCTCTGTGTAGGTGACTTCTTTGACCAAATTTAGCAGCAGCTAATCATTAACATTCTGATACATATTCACAACCTTCAGCGGAGGGGGCCGTGGAGCATCCTGGGAGATGTAGTCCGCCCCGGGCGACCCTGCCTGAAAATACTGCCAGATTGACTACAATCACCGGCCCGCCACGCGAGCGCTCTGGGGCGCTCTCCAAGCGCTCCGCCTACCCCCTTTGAGGGAGGTGTCTCCAGCAACCAATCAGAGGTGGGTGAACATTAATCGCCGTTCTGTGTTAGTGCCCATCATTTCACTGCTGACAAATGGCAAGCCAGCGGGGAGGAGCCAACCCAGCTGAAACCCACGTGGGGGCCGGGCGTCGCCTGTAGCTCCGACCAATTAACGAAGAGGAATGAGGTTGGAGGAGGCGGGGCGGAGATGGCCCGCCCAAGGCGGAGCTTCGCCTTGGCTGACGTTCCTTATGCGAGCGTTCGAACCGGGGAAACATTTGTTCAGCTGTCAATCAAAGTAACGTGGGGCTGAGAGAATCCGCGGCTGCTGCTGTTGCTGCTGTCCTGGCTGCATCTTCAGAATTAGGTGTTGGTGGCGGTGGTGGCGGCAAAATAAAGAGGGTGGAGGGGGCGGTGAGCCTGGGGGCTGGTCAGAAGATCTCCTTCCGAGTCTCGTCCTCCCGCCCACCCGTCTCCCAACCCAGACACCTTCGGCCCCTTGCTCCGCAGCCGCGCCAGGAATGCGGACTAATTAGGGTCCAATGTCTCCTTAAAGAGACAAGCTCGGCCTTGTGTAACGCGCCGAAACCCCTGTTGAGACAAGAGAGGGAGGATCACGCTGATCCCACATCGTTCGGTTCACATCAATTTTACGCGCCGCTGGAGCCGGCATAATTTTCCGTGTGAACGCGGACTCGGTCCCCTTTTCTTGTTTATGAGCCAGAGATGGAGTCGCGAGATGCTGGCTGGGGCCGGGGCCGCGGGGTGGGCGGGAAGCTCGAACCTCCGAGCCCCGCGGGAGCTGTGATTGCCATTTAGTCCCGCAGCAGACCTCCCTCCCTCCACCCCCGGGGGCACTCGGAGAGAAAGCGCATCCCGACGCTCCATCAGGGGGTCGCAGGGCAGTAACCGTGGGGTCTACGGGTGAGGCTCAAGATCCAGGAATCAGAGATGCTGCTGGATCTCCAAAGAAACTTTGCCGATTGGGCCACGTGAACCCCGCAGACGGTCGGTACTGAACAGAGCAGGCCGACAGGGCACGGTTAGAAAACGCCCCTGCGCTCCCTGGGCCGTTCCCTCCCCCAGATCAGTACCAAGACTGCGCCCCTTTTTCCCTCTTGGGAGAAGCAAGTCAAGTTTATCCCCGTTAAAACAGAGCAGGATGCCACGCGGGCCCGAGAGATGGCGGCAAGGTGGGGGTGGTCCCAGGGGTAGATGCTGGGGGAGGAGAGAAAGGGGCAGCCATGGCTGAGGAGGGGCACCTCTAGGGAGCGGCCTGGGAAATGAGGGCGGCCCCCGTCAGTGCACCCTTCCATCCTTAGTCCGTGTCCAGCTGGGGGCAGCGCCCCAGTTCAAGGGGGGGCCGCTGAGGCTCGCAGTCTTTCCTAGCGAGCCTAATCTTGGGGACAGGGAAAAAATTCGGAAAAAGTCAAGAAGAGTATTGGCTAATGTAACAGACTGGGTTTTAGACGTTTATTTCTAGGCGTGCTTGTCTACTGTAACTTGACCTGTTGGATGAGATGATGCCGCCGGTTCGGCGTTAGTGGAAAACTGTTCTTCTTAATGATATCCCTTTCCTCAGTGGACGGCTCAGTGACTTAATGTCCAACCTAGCACGTTCTGTGAACCTCCGTTCTGGCCACTGCAGTGAGCTGGCGCAAAGGAAGGCTCTGGTGGTCTTCACCTGCCTCTAATTTCATACTAAAAACCCGGAGCCAAAGTTCACAGAATGTTTCAATTCGGCAAATTTTTTCTTCTCCATCCCCAAAATAAGAGGACAGATAACTCCTTTTGGCAGTTTTCTGAACCTCTGCTGTTCCATACCTAGCCACATGTGGCTGATAAGCACTTGAAATGTGTCCAATTCAAAATGAGATGTGCTATAAGTACACATATATGTGGGATTTTGAACAAATTAATGTGAAAAAACTGCAGCTCCATAATTTATAGTTATGTCAAAATTGTGATATTTTGAATCACTCAAAAATATTAGTAAAATTAATTTGTCTGTTTCTATTTATTTTATTGTATTGATGGGGGTTTATCCTGTGTTGCCTAGGCAGGCCTCAAACTCTTAAGCTCAAGCCATCCTCCTGCTTCAGCCTCCAGCCTCCAGTGTTGTGGGGACTACAGGCACACACTAACTTTTTTTTTTTCTTTTTTTTTTTTTTTGAGACAGCGTTTCGCTCTTGTTGCCCAGGCTGAAGTGCAATGGCGCGATCTCGGCTCACCGCAACCTCCGCCTCCCAGGTTCAAGCGATTCTCCTGCCACCACGCCTAGCTAATTTTTGTATTTTTAGTAGAGACGGGGTTTCTCCATGTTGATCAGGCTGGTCTTGAACTGCCGACCTCAGGTGATCCGCCCGCCTCGGCCTCCCAAAGTGCTGGAATTACAGGGGTGAGCCACCGCGCCCAGTCTCTTTTTACTTTTTTAACTTCGTTCCTAGAAAATTTTAAATTATGAGGCTCACATATTTCCGTTAGACAGCACTGCTCTGAAACCTTCCCAAGAATCAAAAGATAGAAGACTCGAGTGATACAATTTGTACACGAGGACAGCAAAGTTTCTAAGAACACCAGCAACAACCATGTTTTATTTTAAGGTTGGTTATTTGCTTGCTCCCACTAGAGCTTTTCAATGGTTTGTGAAATCACCCACAGTGCCTCTGTAGGAAGTTCCATATTCTCTATTTTAGCCAGAATGTTGGCAACCCATGAGAACAGGGACCTGGTTGTGTTCACAGTTGCACTCCAAGCACCCCAAATTATGTCTGCCATCACTGTCTGGTAGCTGGTGCTCAGTAAATATTTGTTGATGGCATTAATGAATATGAACACCACATCACATCCTTATAGAAAGTTTCCACATCATTTGGATCATATTTATTGAAATTCTGTGCAGTTTTCTCCCAGGACAGGAAACGAGAATTCTGAGAATAGAACCCGAAGAACTATTGAAAGGGTCAGTGGACAAAGAGGAAACTTTGCTGTTAGGAAATATCAAATAGCTTGTAGCAGGGATCTTTTGCCTAATCTCTCTCGACGGTTTGTGTCAACAGAAAAGTGGCTAGAGAAATCAACATGTTTCTTTATTTTTTAAGTTCCGTTTTAAAATATAGCCCTTGGATGTGTTTCATATTTTGGCCATGTAGCAGAGCTATATAACTCACCTCAGTGTCTCAGAAAGATGCCAAATGAAGCAACTGGTGGCCCAGCCCTAGCCCTAACACAGACTGTAAGTGGGGCTCGTGGCCACTTTTGTTTCCTTTCTCGGCCTGTGCTTCTCTCATTGCACTTCTCACTAACTGTTGAGCCAAGCTATGATGTTATCTGGCAGCTTGTCTTACCCCTACTACAGAGTAAGGGGCAGGTGGGGGATTCCAGAGTTTTCATGTGGGAGGCGCTTGGCAGCAACTTTCATGTTAAAAGCTAGGCCTGAAAGCTCCAATCTTGAAGTGACACATGCCAAGCATGCTTTTTACTTAGGTTAGATGTAAATCATTTATTTATTACTTCACCAAGTATTTATTAAACCTACTATGTGCCAGAATATGGGGATTTAGCAATAAAACTGGCTATTATTGATATATTGCTGCTTAGCTCCAAATTCACCCTCATTGCCCGCCTAGTGAAACAGAATCTGAGCCCTTTAAATATTTTCCAGCTGTTACAAAAGCTAGGTCAATAGAAGGTTCTGGAGAGACATTGCAGGAGGAAAGGGTTTGGTTTCCTGGTTCCTGACTCTGGTGTGCATACTGGGCAGGTTGCTGCAGCACAGATAGCAAGCAGCAGCACCCAGCAACCAGCAGCTTCCTCAAGAAGCCCCTTAGGTGGCTTTGGAGCAAGTGCCTGTAATTAGACACCTCCCTCAACAGCTTTCCTTTGAACCCCAGAGAATGGATTTCCAACAAGTTCTGGAATGTGGATTTCTGGCAAGTTCCAGAAGGCAGAATTCTAGCAGGGGTCACCTGCTATTCAGAAAGCTACAACTGTGCCCTCTCCAACAAAGTCTGCATCTCAACCAGCCCTAAGAGTGTGTCTGAGTCTTGGAGGGACTCTTTTTGAGGTGCCGCATCTCAGCTGTGGGGTTAGTAAGTCGCTCTTCCTTATATCTCTATTTCTGCATTATTTAGAGTTCTCATTACCTCTTAGAGTTCTCGTTACCTCTTACCAATCCCCCTTTGCTCCAGTTCCCTGTTGTAGGTAATCATTTTTTATATCAAACTTCCCTTGTTGAAATTACTGTTTTTCTCTCTTGATCAGACCCCAGTTGATACAGTAAACAACATAAGCAAAGTGTCTTTCTTGCTGGTGCTTACATTCTGATGGGGGGAGATAGACAAACAGTTGCATAATATGAAGGAGTGACAGGAGTAGTAGAACTACTACTGTAGAAGTTCGTAGAAGCCTTCCTGGAGGAGGTGACGTTTAAGCAGAAGCCTGAATGCCTAGAAAGAGTCAGCCAAGCCAAAAATCACTGAGAAGCAAATTTCAGGTGGATTCATAAGCCTCATTTGAGGAAGTGTTGGTGAATGTGAGCATTTTTTAAAGACTGGTACATGCTAGAGATGGAGTAATAAAAGATTAGGTCATGGCTACATCACTGGGTTCTGGTCACATTGAACTTCTTATGCCTGATAAAAGCATTCATTTTCTACTCTGATTATAATAGCCATTGTGGAGGGAGAAAGGCTTGTAAGCAGGGAGTGACAAGATCATTACAAATACCAACTTGGTATAAGGTGCCCACATTTACACTTGACCTAAGATTAAGAAAGTACCCTTTGTCATATTCAAGAATAATCAATTGTTTTTAATTGGGGGCAGCTGATAAAGAGTACAGGCACACACACCCTGCCCCTTCCCACACACACATCCTTTGGTACTGCCACTACCTCACCCCCACTAATGAGTGACGGGTCAATTTTAATTTGGATAGAGGATGCCTGTGCAAGTCTGAATGTCCGGCTCTGCATTGAATATACAGCTAGAACAGCAATGATTATAGAGAATCAAGGACATGCACTTTCATTTCTAGATCTGCAACTGACTTGCTCAGAAACCATCCTCCCGTCTATGTTAAGATAGGGATAACTGGACAGAAAGCTCATTATTGAAAAAGGACATCGATGCTAAAGAGAGTGACAAATTTCTTAACTTGTCTGGTTAGGCAGAGGTTTGTTGCCAGCTGCCTCGATGTTTAGTGGTGAAGACTGCCAAGACATGTTTGTGTTGGGATGTCCCTTCTTCACTTGATGTATAAAAGGCATGTAGATCATGTAGATACCCATTTGCCTTTTTGTGGGGAGGGAACTTGGCTTGGGAGTAGAGTGGACAAATTTGCATAGGTACTAAGGAGGCTTCTGGGACAAAATAACTTTCCTTATTGAAACACTACATTATTTGAACACTTTGAGCTCATCCGTAATTAAGTCTGCAGGCAAGAAGGAGCACTGAAGCTTTCTCTTCCCTCCCAGAGATTATGGTGCAGACACAGTGGTGTATGCTGTATGTGGTAGGGGCTATCTAGAACTCAGCTTAAAGTCAACAGGAGAATGGACCACTGACCCAAATTCACTGGCTGCAATGCAGAGGCAGGAAGTATGGATCTTTCTCATTCTGAAGTAACTCTTTATTGAACATATGAATCTCCTTTTGGCTTAGACATCCTGGCATTAATGGGGTGCTTCGGGATAAAAGGCTGAGTGTGTGAGGAAGATAAGTCTGCATAGGACTTTTATAGTCACACCTTATGTCAACAATGGAGCTGAGGAAGACCCTAGACTTCTTGCTAGTCTGAACAATTGTCTTGAATAGTTAAAAAGAGCTGTGAACTTATTTATACTCTATAACAGAGATCATAAAATGACTAGTAAAAATGACTCCCTTACTTGAGGAAAGTTCACATGATCTTTAAATTTCTAGAATCTAGAAGGGATCTTTAACAGCTGCTTCTGTTTCATTCCCCTGCCTTTAAGCAAACAAGATATCATTATCCCCACTTTAAAGATTAATCAACTGAGGCTCAGAAAGAAGTTACTTACCCAAGGTTATATGGCTTGTAAGTACTGAAGCAGAGATCAGAACTCTTCTACCTCCTGATTTAATACCTTGCATGAACCTGAATTCCACAAGTGAGTATTCAATTAAAGTATGTAATTTGAGCACTATCCAACTCACCTGCCTGGTTTACTCCTTTTCAAGCAGATGTTTTATTGCAAAAATGGGGGCAGAGGGTGAATCAGGGAGATGACTGTGCTGCAGCTGCCACTGTGCAAAAGCTGAAACTGAGAATTACCGCAGCTTCAGGAAGCACAGCTCACTCCCTTCAGCCTCCGACCTCAGAGTGTCTGAAGGCTCAGTAAGGAAGTTCCAAAGAGATGTACAGTGCTGAAGCCCTAGTCCTTTTACTTTCAACTAACAGCAGGGTTCACACCTATGCAGCTGCTGCTGCCATGCCTTTCCACAGGCTCCCACTCTTGCTAACTATCGCAACAGCCTATGGGGCAGACATTACAGGAGAAAATCTGCGCATTGCCTTTCTGAAATGAGTGGTGCAGGAATGGGGTTAGGTGTAGGAAAGTGTAACTAAACATCTTACTGCTTTGTACAAGAAAATAATTCATGAGAGCCTAGTATTATTTTTATTTATTTGTTTTTTGAGATGGGGGTCTCACTCTGTTTGTTCAGGCTGGAGTCCAGTGGCACGATCTCAGCTCACTGCAACTTCCACCTCCCCGGCTCAAGCGATTTTCCCATTTCAGCCTCCGAGATAGCTGGGACTACAGGCGCAGGCTACCCACACCTGGCTAAATTTTTGTAATTTTGGCAGAGATGAGATTTCACCATATTGCCCGTGCTGGTCTCCAACTCCTGAGCTCAAGCCATCCAACCACCTCGGCCTCCCAAAGCTCTGGGATTACAGATGTGAGCCACCACGATTGGCTAGAAAGTCCAGTATTATTTTCATTAGAACTGGGGGTCATCACGGTGTACCATGATCTAGCTAACTTTGGTTAACCCCTTTAACCCTTCTGGTCCTGTCTGTGTTGTGTTTTATCCTTAAGGGAGGTAAGTATAATCTCTAAACCCCTTTCCCCTAAATGCAAACATTTGCTGCTCTAAAAAATGTTTTATTTTATCATCTCAGAGTTGGTCATATGGAATGGATTTTGAATTAGGATCATCTGCTAAGGTTGATTATATTTTCCTTACCCCTTTTTAATACTTCTGAAAAAATTAACTCCTTCAATGAAGATTATTTGGGGAAAGTAGCTGCAGGCACATTTTGTTGAAAATTGATTAGTTGTCTCATAAAATGATCTAAACTGTAAGGAACTATATTCTTAATGCTACTATGTGGGCTCCTACTGCTATAATTCAATTCAGGACTTGTCCTCAATATTATGTAGCCTGGAACAATTCTGGTAAATCACATGACTTCCTTTAATAGCAATCCTTGTAAAATAGTGTGAGTGAGCCATCATTCACAGTGTAATGTCTAGTCCAGTGCACTACTACTTTTCGAAAAGACAATGATATTCTGAGAAATTTTCATTCATGGGGACACGCTCTGCTTCTGCTCCTTGCTTTCATATAGAATGAAATTTGAATGTTTTTATTATAGGTTTTTATTAAATATGTCTGCAAGAGAGACCATTCGATACCTTATTTTTGTATGAACCCCGAGTGTTTACATAGTGCTGTTACATATTATTACCTCTGGTACTATGTAAAGGTACCAGCAGAGAAGCAGGATGGGTATTAAAATCCCCATTTTACAGACTAGGAAACTAGGTTCACTGAAACCAATGGCCTCTTGGGAATCAAATTTGACTTTTCAAATTTCACTTTTTTCTATTCTACTAGAGCTGCTTTTTTTTTTTTTTTTTTTTTTTTAAAGACAAACTCTCCCTTTGTCACCCAGGCTGGCATGCAGTGGCAGGATCTCGGCTGCAACCTCTGCCTCCCAGGTTCAAGCAATTCTCATGTCTCAGCCATCTGAGTAGCTGGGATTACAGGCGTGACCACCATGCCTGGCTAACTTTTGTATCTTCAGTAGAGACAGGGTTTTGCCATGTTGACCAGGCTGGTCTAGAACTTCTGACCTCAAGTGACCCACTTGCCTCAGCCTCCCAAAGTGCTGGGATTATAGGTAAGAGCCACGGCGCCCAGCCTAGAGCTGCCTTTTAATGCCTTACAATGATTATCATGCTTTGTGCTTTACAAAGTGCTTCCACATGCCTCTTCCTTCCTTCCAAAACCTTGTTGGATGGGGAGAGCTGGTGTTGTTGTGACCATCTTAAAAATGTGAAAACTGTAACTTGGAGAAAAGTGACTGGCCTGGCTCAGAGTTAGTGTGTATGTATCAACTCTACAATCTAAGTGTATAGGTATAGAAAGGTGTTCTGGCGAAAAGTATGCCAATCACACTAATCATAGATTTTCTATGAGGTGAGAGTGGATGAGGGAAGGAGAATTGCTAGACTGCATGGTGACTGCACACCAACTCTACAATCTGAGTGTATATGTATAGAAAGGTGTTACATATGTCAGGGACATATGTCAGGGAATTGGTGCCCTCATCTCCAGCCTCTGCTGGATTCCTTGTTTTTATAACTTTAGACAAGAATGTCTCACCATCAACCCCTGTACAATAAGAAGTTCAACATCCTTCTCAGTAGCTCCAGGGATTGCTGCGGGAGTATCTCTGTTTCTCTGTCATGTATTGTTTCTGATGAAAGCTTGATCTCCATTCTATGCCTCCTGCTTATCTGTCCATTTTCCACACCAGACTACCCTTTGGGACATCCTATACTCTTCTGAAGTACCTTGACCCAAGCCATGTGTGAATGCTTTTACTGAAGTTCTAGGGGATGGAGGGAATTAATGAGTCAGAAGGGCACACACTGAAAGTGGAATATCAAGCATCCCCATTCCTTGGTTTTATCTGCCCCTTTGAAATGCTCAGTAGCAGAGGCCACTCAGTCACGGTGCAGTCTATCAATTCTCCTTCCCTCATCTACTCTCACCTCATAGAAAATCTATGATTAGCGTGATTGGCATACTTTTCCGCAGTACAGCTGCTACTGTGCAGTGTTTTTATAGCTTAGGGTAGATTTCTGAATCTGACTAATTTTTGCAACATCTATATGAAAGAGAGAAATGCAAAAATAACTCTCCATTCCCAATTTGTAATCCAGACTGAGGTACCTTTTATAATTTTTCCAGTGAGAAAGTAAAGAGAAATGAAGGTTTTTAAAAGGAATTCATTCTGAAAATAACCTTATAATCTCCAGGAATGACTTTCATCAAGGACTTAAAAGCAATAAAAAACTATTTTTCCTTTATGAGGTTAAGAAATTTGGTCCTTATGCTTTCTTAAAAGGAAACAGTTTATTTTTAAATCCTTAGAGGAACTTATATTCCTTGAAATTTTTAACATATAATTAATCATTCGGAAAATTATTTATTATGATTGCAATTTTCATATATAAATATATTTTCATAAGATTGAAAATGTGAAAGAATTGTCAGATATTTATTGCAAATTAAATTTGGAAACATTTTTATAACATTTACATTGCTGGCCAGCAATCATTCTCTAACAACTTGCTCTGAAAACAGTAAACATGTGAATCATGTTGTAAAATTTAGTCACATTCAGAGATCTCCTCTAACCTATAAAAACTATAATAACGGCCAGGCACGGTGGCTCACGCCTGTAATCCCAGCACTTTGGGAAGCCGAGGTGGGCAGATCATGAGGTCAGGAGATTGAGACCATCCTGGCTAACATGGTGAAACCCCGTCTCTAGTAAAATTACAAAAAATTAGCTGGACATGGTGGTGGGCGCCTGTAGTTCCAACTACTTGGGAGGCTGAGGCAGGAGAATGGCATGAACCCAAGAGAGGCAGAGCTTGCAGTGAGCCAAGATAGCATCACTGCACTCCAGCCTGGGCGACTAAGTGAGACTCGGTTTCAAAAATAAAAAAATACTATAACAACAACTGTACTGGGCAAAAGGTATTGTTAACTGTACATTTTCTATCAGTTCTAGAACAGGATGTTTAAAATACCCTAACACAGCCACATTTAACATTTAGCTTTTGAAAATTTGAGAGAACTTTAGATTTTTGATGAATGAGGGATGTTAGTCACATACATTTTTGAATTATTTATGCAATGCTTAGGAAAATGTATAATCAAAGTTGCATCAAAGTAAGTTTAATTAAATTTTTATTATCTGTAAAGCTACTGCATACACAACTAGAACTTTACTAATTATTAAAACCAAATATATACAAAGTCATAGCTTAGGGAGGAAGAATTGGCAAATAGAGTACTAACTAGTAATTGACTGAATATTTAAATATATAAAGGGATGTATAATTTTGTTTTTGATATTATAAATATAAAGACTTAGAGTGCTGGAAAGGCTCTAATATGAATCTTGCCTCACTAAGCTCTCTTATATCCTGGAAAGGACTTATATTTATTCCACAGCTAGGTTCCGTAATCAACCCCATTGGTAGCTAACATTTATTGAGTGTGCCACACATCCTCACATAAATGATTGAATACAATCCCGTAATCTCCGTCTCATCTTCTTTTTAAAGGTGAGTCCATGGAGCTTCAGGTTCCCTAGCTTGTCTAAGTTCAGCCAACCAGCAAATTCAAATCCAGGACTTTTTTTTTCTTCTGGAAGGTTTTGTTTTGTTCGCTGTTTTCCAAGCTGCCTTCACATCAGAACTACATGAGATATTTAGATACATAATTTTGACATGAAATGTGTTTTGCTTTCTTCATTTTGTTTTCAGGGAATAAGTTGTAGTTAATAATACATTTTATATATCTATGTTATGAGATCTTTAGAAGAATTTTGATGTGAATTAGTAAACAGCAAAATAGTTGCTAAATTTATATTTCCTCCATTGAACAAGGTTAAATTCTAATTCATTTAGAATTGTTTTCATGTTCTGATGAATAATCAAATGGCCCATTGTTTAAGACCACCTTTTTACTTTTAATTCTCAGCACAGAAATAATCACTAAAATTAGTGTTTAAAATATAGAACTAGGAAACATACTTAAATAACTATCCAAAGCCTATAGTTACCATGATACCCTGGGAACTTAGAAATAGTTTAAGTTTCAGGCACGGTAACATGCAAAAAACATTCAATCATGAAGGAAGTTATCTTGACTAGCAGGCAGACACACACACACACACACACACACATACACACACACAGCCCTGTGTGTGTCAGCAGTTGATTTCATAGATAATTTCCTGTCCACTGATGACTGCCCCCAAATCTTTCTTTAATTGCAAGGGAAAACTGAGAGCACTTAATAATATAGCTTAATTAGCTGTGTTTCTCATATTTACACAAATAATATTCTGATATACTTGTTTTGATAAGATTAGCAAACAAGCAAAGCTAGAACAAGGCACTGTATTGTTTGAGAAGATCTGTGATACATTTTAGCTTCACTGTTCCATAAAGATTCTTTTTTCTCAGTAGGACTCACTTGAGATAGTAGTCTAATATAAAAGAGAATATAATATTCATAACTTTTTTTTGCTAACAAACTTAGATTTATGAGAGACAAACATCAGAGATATCAAAATTTCGTGTCAGAGTTGAGAACAGAAATAAGCCGAATTCAACTGTTTGTTTTCTGAAGCCCTGCTGAATACATTGTCTGGATTGTACCACAGAAGGCTGAAAGCAAAACACGGGTGGGTCTATCAAACAATCCCTGACTCTGTTTATAACAACTGAAGCTGTGCCTTTCATATCGGACTCCCATCAGAAAGGGGAGGGGGAAGGAAGAGATAAGCTCATCAGTGAAATAGTATCCTTTAACAACAACCAGTCACTTCCTGCAATCAAAACCATGCTAGCATGTGGCTTGTTCAAATAAAAATTACTGGACTGGAGCCAAACAAGGAAAAAGTAATTGATAATGTGGTTTTTCAGAAACCATCCATCCATCAAATGTGTCAGTCCTTCATAATACTTTATTTCCCTTCTGAACAAAGATCTTTAAAATTCATTGTGTGCACTTAAAAACAAAGTGTCCTTGTGCTGGTTTATAAAGATTCTCTTTTAGTTTGGGTTTGTTTTGTTATTTGATTACATTCCCTCCCATCCTGCATTTTTTTTCTCCCAGATAGTTGCTGGAAATTTCTGCCATTCTTAAACAAAGCATCTTTGTGCTGTATCAGCTTGCATTTTCCTTGGATTGTGTTTGGATGATGCCTTTTCACTGACTTCAGCACTGGAGTATTGTAGCCATAGCCTTAGTAAGTAGACTGTAACAAACAGATTCACTAGCCCTTTTTGTGTGTTGCATCCTATTAATCGCTGGTGAGAAACACTTCTTGGAGTAAGGCACAGGACCTATTACAAATAGAAGGAAAAACGGATGAGGAAATATTGGATCATACTTGAAACTAGAGAAAGCCATTGATAGTCATCATAAAAAGAAATGTCCCCTTTCTAGTAATTCTTCCAATACATATGACAATCTTATAACTAAAACTTTTTATTTATTATGGAATTCTAAAGATCAGTTTGCAAAACTGATAGTATGTTAGCTCACTAGCAGTTTCCAAAAGCAACATCTATAAAGTAAATTTCAGCAACATTCACTCACTTCTCCTCTTTATGACTTCCATATTAAAGCTGGGCTTACTAGAGATTTGATGCTACACACACACACACACACACACACACACATTTTGCCCAGATATGGGCAAGATCACACCTCAAAATGCATAAAGAGATAATAACTTCCCAAAAAATGTATTTTAAATTATAGTTCTATGATTAAAACACTGAAAATATGAAAAATAATGAAGCTTTGGTGAAGAAAAAATCCCATGTGATTCTGAATTTTTTTTCACTTCTTTCAGCTACCTATTTTATAAGTCAACACAATCATATTATAATTTCTTTTGAATACTTCTAGTACTATCAACTATTGACCTGACAAATACTTTAGAATTGTATTTAGATTTCGTCCTCAGTGTCTTGGCACATGCTACCTAGGAACCAGGCCCTTGAGAGAGAGTTTTTCCCTGGGCAGGCAGCTAAATACTAGCCAGAGAAGTCACTCCTGTTACCTCACTAGGCATCTCAGTAAAGATTCTTTTTAAAGAATGCCAGGAAGAAAAGTTTCAGTAATGGCACAAAACCTCTATATTACAAGTACTGCTCCTGAAATTTCTCTTTTGGCCTGCCCCAAATTAATACTAAAAAAGATACATTCATACCACGATCATAACAACAATTTTTATGTGTACCTTTTTTTTGCCTATGAGATGTTACTACTAGAATACCAAAAAGAAACAAGTGTGCACTCTTCATCCAAAGATTGCAACACAAAGAAATACAAAGTATATAAAGCTTCAGGGTTATTTTTGGTGGGACAGATATTATTCATTTGGAAATAGCAGATATGTCAACTACTAAGTCAGCCTTCCTGGTGAGTTCCTTGAAAACAAGACCTAATTTAGCTGTTTTTGTGTGAGAAATTACAAGAAAGTCACTGATACAAATTCTATTTTCAAAGGTACTCACAAAAAAGAACTTGAAGAACAAATATAAATATTTTCATCCTTTGTTTTTCAGCTAGAATTTGCTGTATGTCAAATTTGCCTATTGTTTCACCCTAGGTCTTGTGAGAAGATAAAAATGAAACAGAATAACTCTTTTGTAATATTTTAATGTGCTTTGACTTTTTGTTTTGTATTTTCTTAAACTGAACTTTTCCCTATTCTTCCAGAGACATCTAAAAATCATGCCTCAGAGAATTTTAGGATTGTTAAAGAAATGGTTCAAAATGAAAAAAAAAAAGAACTAATATTCAATTTCTGATATTCAAAAGGGAATTATGTCACAAGTCAATGTAGTCTTGAAAGCCAGGCTTTGTCAAAGCAGAAAGAACTTTCCAGAATAATCATATCATGACATCAAGAGTTAGGCATGAGTCCGGGAGTGGTGGCTCATGCCTGTGATCCCAGCACTTTGGGAGGCTGAGGCGGGTGGATCACCTTAGGTCAGAAGTTCGAGATCAGCCTGGCCAACATAGTGAAACCCTGTCTCCTACTAAAAATACAAAAAATTAGCCAGGTGTGGGGGTGGGTGCCTGTGATCCCAGCTACTCTGGAGGCTGAGATAGAAGAATCACTTGAACCCAGGAGGTAGAGGTTACAGTGAGCCCAGGTCGCACCATCGTACTCCAGCCTAGGCAACAAAAGCGAAACTCCATCTCCAAAAAAAAAAAAAAATATATAGAGCCAGGCATCGGTGACTAGATAATGGTTTCTTCCATGGAGAGGAAAAGCTAGACAGTGAAACTTGCTACCCTGAGATAGCAGGAAGATATAATAACAGAAAGTGAAAAACCCCAGACATTCCTCTTGGTCTGAGGGTTGTGGGAGGAGAGGAAGGTTAGTAGTGGTTAGGCTACCATCTTTTCTCTTGGGGCCAATGTTCCTTGGTTAGAAATGTATATCAAACACATAAATCATTTCACTGATTTAATAAATATCTTTTCATGCTTTTCCATATCTACAATCAGGATGTGTCACAGCTTTCTGGACATTATTATTAGTTTATTATTATGTTATATTATTATTAGTAGGAGTAGTACATAGAACAATGGTACATCTTAACACCAATGGCATCTTAGAGTCAACGAAATGTGTTAGGTTGAGGAGAAAGGGGAAGACAGCGGCATCTGTGCTCCTTTCCACCTAGGACTCTGTCCTCGCAGACTGCTGTCAGCAACCAGGAAGGCCATATGAAAGTAAACCCACATGTCGCCCAAGATGAGGTAGAAAGTGGACCTCCTGCACCATTATCTGCTTCTGCATAGCATGAATGAGCTCTAGAATATCCAAGGAGGATCTGGAAAGCTCAAGGAGAATTGAGTAAGAACCTTCTAGGAGAAGGTTCTGCCTTGCAGAGTGGCTGGGCCTGGATCTACTGGGAGTCCTGCACCAGCAAGGGCGAACATAGGACTAAGTCACCAGGGAGGTGTCCAGCTCTAGATCAAGCTAAAAAAGAAAACTGGTCATGACCTACACTAGTCCCAGGCTCTAGGACCAGGTTCCAGCAGAACCTCCTGGAAGGAGAAACACCTTCTGTGGTCATTAGTTTCCCAGCTCAGGGGTCTTCTGCAGTAGACCTCACGAGAATCCAGGGTGGACTCTGCTGTTCTGAGGACCCTGTCTCCCCACTGCTACACAGGGTCACCCAAGCCCCACCTCTTCAAATGGACGCAGGGGCTGTCTTGGGGAAGAATAGGGAGCAAACTCACAAATCTGAAAGACTGTGCATTTCTTTCAAGATAGGCTGAGTGTTAGGTAGAAAAACTGCCAAAATTAATGAAGAAGATGAAATTTCCTGGGGTGTTGAAATAAATTTAGTTGTTTCTTTTTTTCTTGCTGCCCAGTCAAGTGTTTATCAACTAATAGAAAAATGAAAGGAACTGTAGTTTCTATCAATATCTGATTGGTAACGTAAGTGAATGTGTAATGAAGATACTGCCCTCAAGTAATGAAGTAATGAAGACACTGCCCTCGAGAAGTCTAGAATCTAGAATGATAATATGAGAACATACATAAATATAAGTTACCTTTAACATAAATGTCCATGAGAGATAGACCAACTATCTATGTCTATGAGAGACAGACAAATTATGCATAAATTAGCAAATTGTGATTCTATGATCTGTGTTGTAATATTAATGGTGTTTAATTGGAACTAAAGGATACTGTCATTATGAGGATGATTACTTGTGTAGTAGGAGTGTGCTAGGTAAACAGAGTAGATGTCGCCAAGTGGATGGACCATTGTGTCATAATGACATAAAGCACATTGGAACATCTCTTTTAATTCAAATGAATCCCCTCTTTATAAAGCTGGGCTTATTGACTAAAGACCATTATTATGTAAAGACTGAATGAGAGGAAGCCGTAAAACATGCTCTTTCACCCCTTTTGTGTTTATAGCTACCCAGAAATGAACATCAATATTTAACTGTCTGGATAATTTTAGGCTTGTAAAAAACCAATTAGCTATGACTCGGTCCCAATGTTTGGAGCCTTCGTGGAGCAGAGTATGGGAGTGTTTAGTTCTTGTGGTCAGAAGCAGAGAGCTTGGAGAAAGTTTAGAGTGGCAAGGGTCGTTGCTGGCTTAGTGGGGTCTTGTGGGATGTTATATCCTGAAGGGGCAGGCCGGGGCCAGGTTAGTACGCAGCAGCCCTTGTAAGGCAGTCAGAGAAGGATTCAGCAGGATTGTCGGCAGCACACAGAACCCTTGGCTGCAAGAGCTGCATCACTGAAAATACATCACAGACTTGAGCGTTTCATTCTAGGCAGTTTAGGGCTACTCCTGCCTTCAGGTAGAAACCTCCAGGCTTACTAAACCTTGGTCAGCTACAGTAATTCTGATTCCTCTGAATAAATAAGTCCTCCTCTCCAATCAGAGCTTACATGTCTTTGTATGAAAATAAGCCCCCATTCTCAGACTTAACAGGTCTTCTGGAGGGACATCTATGTTTGGCCCGGGGGAGAGAGAGTGGAGTGTGGGGGCCTGGACTTATGCTAATTAGGAAGTTCTCCTGTTTCCTTGGTGGTCCAGAGTCCCATGGTCTCTGTCTTAGTCTGTTTTGTGTTGCTATAAAGGAATACCTAAGACGGTTATCTATGAAGAAAAGGAGTCATGTCGTTCATGGTTTTGCTGGCTGAATAGTTCAAGGGCATGGCCCTGGCTTCCGACGAGGTCTTTCATGCTATGTCACAATGTGGCAGAGAAGGTCAAAGGGGAAGTAGACACATGGGAAGAGGGGGATACCTGAGGGGCATCCCAGTTTTACAACAATCCTCTCTCTTGAGAACTAATCCAGTCTACCAAGAGTGAGAACTCACGTGCTACAGCAAGAATAGCACCAAGCCTGTTATGACGGATCCACCCCAACCCATACACCTCTTAGCAGGTGCCACCTCCCAAAACCACTACTTTGGGGATCAAACTTAAACACGAGTTTTGGTGGAGACAAACCATATCCAAGTCATAATAGTCTCTGATGCTCAGAGGGCCAGACTTATTGTCTAATTTTTATTAATTCATTCTTCTCTCAGATATAATTAGTTGTCTACCCAATATCTATTTATCCATATCTTCCTTACTTATGGAATCTCATATCTATTTGTGGCAAGAGAGGAGCCAGCCCCAGGCAAGATAAGTGATTTCCCAAGCTTCACAGGAGCTTCAGGTCATCAAAGAGGAATAAGTGAAAGTTTTCTGGGTGATGGTTTCTGGGAGAGACTTTACCTCTCTCATCAGAGGACAGACTCAGCTGGCCTGGCCTTACCTGCCTTAAACTCAGACACATTGTCTGGACCTGCACTGGGGTCCCCATGTGGCTAATTAGAGCACAGAGACCAGAGGCCAGTTATAGTCCACACTTGCATTTATTCAGCAATTACTTATTGAGCACCCACTGCGTTTCAGGCCCAGTGTACACAATACAGACACAGAGTTCATGTTATTACTCCTATCTGTGATTGCATTCCTGAAGGCTTCTGATTGTAACAGAAATCACTGCTGGTTTAAGCAATCAATACATTAAAATATAAATACAAGAAGGAAGGGGGGATTCACAGAAGATACTGGATATGAAGAGTTTCACTGTGAGACTGAAAAAATGTGGTTTGAGAAACAGATGGAAGACAAGGAGGCCAGGCACCAGGAAGCACAGCATACTCACTCCCAGGAATGGTCAGGTTAGAATCAGAACACCACCACCACTGCAACCTTCAAGCAAGGCTGTGACCACACGTGCTGCTGCTGCTGCTGCTGCTGCTGACTTTTGCCCATATTCAAGAGCCAGTATCTTTGGAGACAGCATCAGATTCTGCTGAGCTTTCTCACATGTCTAGACACTAGTGATTTCAGAAAATGAATGGAAACTTTCCTTTTCAGAAAAGGAAAACGATGCCTCCACTGTTGCCCTATTTTTTTATGGGTGGGGATGATGAGACCACCATTATGCCAAGGCCACAGTGTTGTGCCAAACAGTTGTAGACTCCAAAGGGATGTTACCAGGTTCAAGAGGTCAAAGAAGAGACCCAGAGCCAGCAAACAAGACATGGGGTTTTACTGGGGGGCTTACATGCATGGGAGAGTCCAGTGGTGATGGGCTGGATAGGAGAACCACAACCACTTGCAAAAGGCATGCAGTTTATACAGCATTTTCACTTAACACCCTCTCCTCTTCCAACCTCCACTTGGCAACCTTTATTTAAACCGAAACAAAAGGCCTTAATCCCTTGTATGGCCTGCATTCTATAGGACAGGGCTCAGATGTTCCTCACAGATAAAGAATGGATCTCTAGGCTGACTACTCCCAGATTCCTTAGCCTGGGACTCTGAACACACATTTCAGGTGCTTCTCCCATACAAGGTCCTTCTCAGGGGATGCTCAAGTCAAGTTACCACTGTCAGGTGCGTCTACCATAGGCACACTCACAGTTGAAGGCAACCCCAAAGGAGATTGGAGCAACCTCAAGGGACATTGGGAGATCATTCCCCTAAAGGAAGAAGGATCAATGATAAGGAACCAAGTAATTTTTTTAAAAGTCCATGACGGCAAAAATTATTTACATAGAGTACTAGAGTTTTCAAGGTGGAAAGCAATAAAAATAACTTTTGTACAGTATTTTAACATTTTCAAAGTGCATTTGGTCTTCACAGGACTGAGATGCAGGCAAAGCAAGTATTATATCTGAGCCTCAAATACTCAGGATCATTTTCATAGGATATAAAGTGTTCAGTTATTGCCTGACTTTTTATTTAAGAGGAAAAAGATGTGTAACTTAAGTATGCAACAGTTTCAACTGGGGATGTCTTGTAACTTTTGGAGTACAAGCAAAATCTTCTGTGGACAATGTTTATTTATATAAACAAGTGAACTAGTCTTCTGAAAAGTGAAGGTATTCTACTGAGAAGTTAAGGTGATTAGTTTTCATATTAGACTCTTCCCAAGTTTTATCTCAAATGCTTATCAAATTATGAAATTCTTATTTTTAAAAGAAAAATCCATGTAACAGACGTGATCTTAAGCTTAATCGGTATAAAATAAGGGTGGCAAAACATGACATATATCTCATTACTCTCCTATCTCTTGACCTTGGCAGACATAACTAATTAATCACGGCATTCTTTCCCACAGAATCCAGACGGCCTCAGAATCCCTCTCAATACAGCACTGTACGCAGCCCCTACCAATCAATCAGAGCTGGCAATTCCAGAGCAGTGTTTAATACAAAGTAGTAGTTGTTAGGGATTTGTTTTGTTTGTTGAGAATGTTGACGTTCTGGGTAGAGCACCCTTCTTCTGGAAACAATCTTCTAAGTTTATGGCTCAAATCCTGGCAGATTTGACACTATTGGTTAAACTGTCGTCTATGGTTTCTTGGAGTTCAAACCACATGTCCATCAAGGCTGAAGTTTTAAAGAACGTGGTAGAAAAATATCATGATAGTGAAACGTAGGGACTTCCTCTTAGGGCATTCAGTATGGTGCTGCAAGAGGAAGCCACACTTTGACCTTGCTGAACGCAGACTGGCAGGGGAGAGAAATAGCTTTGTTAAGCAAATCAATTTCTGTCCTTCAGGAGCAGTCTCATATTGCTGAATGTCTGGTATTCATGTGCTGGCAAATTTTAAAGGTCCATTTTTCAGCTCAAGCTGAAGTGGAATACTGGGAAAATGTGGGCAAATTAGGAAGTCGGATCTCCAAGCCCTCCCAAGCATTAACCTGGGGTTTAAAGAAAGGTTCGTTTTGCCTTCCTTCTCTATCCATCCTCCTAACCACAAGACAGAGGCAGAGATCTGATTCTTTAAACTCCTAAGCAGATACAAGCTAGGAGAAAAAAGTGAGGATGATGTTTAGTTCAAATATCAGGCCAGACCACATTCCTGGTGCTGGTGACTCGGTGGCTGTGATGTTGCAGAGGAAATCCCAAACCTGAATACCAGAGTCAGTGATTGCTTAAGCCCCAAGGAAATCCTTAGACCTTTGGGATTTCCTGCACCAATTGTAGATGAACTGGATGGATAAATTTTCCAAACTTTCCAAAGCCTCTTTCCCTTCCCTTGGGGTTGTTGCAGAAAAAAAAAAAAAAAAAATGAGGAGGAGAATCACCCAGCTGGCAGAAGCTGAGCTTGGCCACTTGAAGAACTCAATATATTGCCAGGGCAACAATTCAACACATAGATGCCAGTGAAACCCACTAAAACTATCATTTATCTTATTATTCTTTTCCAGCAGGATAATTTTTGTGTTTTTTTTCTGTGAAGCTGGAATAATCTTCCTACCAAGGCCATGCACAGAGTGCCTAGTGGTGACTCCCAAAGGAAATCAGAGCCCTTGGGGGCAAGGATCAATAACATGGATCAATGCCAGGTAGCATTTGCCCCCTCATGTAGCTCTTGTTTTCCCCATGTCTAAGTGGGATGTTTTCATTGGTGTCATCCTGATTTTCTGCCATCATTAAATATTAGTGTCAGAGTAGTCGCATTTGTACCTAATGGAACGGAAGAGACATAACCCCATGATACTGAACATTAAGCAATTGGCATTTGGGTGGGCTGCTTATATCTGTGGTTATATGTAGGATTATTGCATTTTGTAAACTGGTGGCTATACTGGTTATCTATTTCCACAAAAATTCTGCTAACATGCAGCCACAAAATTTAGTAGCCTAAAACAACAACCATTTGTTTAGCTCATGAGTCTGTGGCTTGGTTGGGTAGTTCTTCTAGTCTTGGCTAGGCTTGGCTGATCTTGGCTTACTCATGCATCTGTGACTCAGCTGGTGGTTTGGCTAATGGTTGGCTGGTCTAGAATGGACTCACCTAAAACAGTCTGGCTCTGCATAGAGGGTCTTCCCTTCATCAGATTAGCCTGGGCCTGTTCTATTGTTGGTGGCAGGGCTTTAAAAGAGTAGAATTACATAGGGCTCCTTGAAGTCTAGGCTCAGAACTAGCCCCCTTCCACTTCTGTCTCATTTTATTGGCCACAGATTCAAGGAAAGAGGGAAATAGAGTCCACCTCTTAATGGAAGTTGCTGCAATCACCCACAGAGGCATGTGGGAAATTATTTAAATGTTAAGAAGAGAGTACTGAGAGAGCCAGGTGGCCATGAAATGGACAGTGGTGGAGATTTATCTCTAAGATCAGCCCAACACTCTTTTCCAAGCAGCACTCAGCTTGTCTACTCTAAGAAAGGCTTATTTTAACTACAAGACTTACTTGAATGGAAGCTGACAACTTCCCGTAGACTCTGCTTCCTTGGCCATGGTGATTGCCAGAAATAGGCACTTGAATCAAAACTAGGTTAATCAGAGTACCCCATATGTTGCTTTAATGCTTGGTCTAGGAGTTGACAAATCCTAATTCAAGCCATTCAAAATGCTTCTATAGGTGGGACAGGTGAGAATATATAAATCCAAGGACTGATATCAGCCACAGAAGCACAGGCAAAACAAGCCTGTGGCGATGAAATTGACATCCAAAGAGAAGCAGTCCCTGGACAGGAGGAGAATAGAACCTTGGGGGCATTCTGTTCCTGGTACAGTTATCCCTGAACCCTGTCACACCCATCCTTTCTATGAGCTGGTTTTGAAAGGCAACTCTTTCTCTCTTAAAAAAATAATAACTGAAGCTGGGAGCTGGTTCATTGTAACCAAAGTAGTCTGATACAGGTGTAATCTGGGAAATAGACCTTCTGTTTCAAAACTTCCTCTCAACGTGTTTGCAATTCTCTCTATAGCAATTAATCATTTGCGTTAGGAAGGTGTACGAATAGGAAGGAGCCACACATTTTGACATCTCCATATTTGGTCTGAAAATTCTGATATAGGTGTAATTCGGGAAATAGACCTCCTGCTTCAAAACTTCCTCTCAATGTGTTTGCAATTCTCTCTATAGCAATTGATCATTTGGGTTAGGAAGGTATATGAATAGGAAGGAGCCACACATTTTGACACCTCCATATATGGTCTGAAAAGCCTTCTGACTCAGACCTTGCAAATCTGTTGTCACCTTTCAACACTCAGCTCATCCACGTTTTGAAGTTTTTTTCTCTCCCTTTTCTGCCACCTCTAAATTAGCGGACTTTTCCTCTTGTGCTCCTAAAATATTTTTGACACATTTCTAGGGTACAACTCATATATGATATTATATGCTCACAACTCTATATGCATCTCCCTAGTTAAATTGTGATTCATTCCTTTGGGCTAGACATAAAAAAAAATCTTGTTTACTTTTGTATTCTTGGAGCATAGCATTGCACTGTTTTTAACAAAAACACAAGTATTCTAAAGGTAGTCTATTAAAACTTTAAGCCATTAATACCTTAGCTTCAATTCATTGATAAACATTATTTAAGAACATACTCATACAACCATCAGTGGTTCTAAATCTTGGCTGCACAGTGAAATCACCTGGGGAGCTTTTTAAACAAATTTATGCTTGAGCCTCACCCCAGACCAATTAAATCAAAACTTCTGGGATTGGGGCTTAGACATCAATATTTTTAATAGATTTTCAAATGGTTCAAATGTGCAGCCAAGATTAAGAACTACTGCCATATATGCGGTTTCTGTCCGTTACGAAGAACTAGAGCTGAAGAAAAGATTCCATCTAGTTGGGAGGAAAGCTTCAGGAAAGTGGTGACTTTTGAATTAAATCTTAATGAGTGGGTAGAATTTCAGTAGGGGAACATAAGGGGAGAAAACAAATGTATAACAATGGGAGAAGCAGCTATGCATAGAAAATGGGATGTTCGGGTAAGCTACAGTGTAGGGGTGTCCTGAGAAATAGCATTTACTGAGTATCTACTCTGTGCTAAGCATTTTACACACATTTCTCAATTAATCATCATCATTACTTTCTGAAAAAATAACTATTTTGTGGATGAAAACACTGAGGCACAGGTAATTTAAAAACTTGCTTAAGGTTTTACAAATAGCTGGTGGTGGATCTGGGACTTAAGCCCAAGTCTAGGCTGGTCTCCAAACCAATGCATGGAGCTGGAAGGTGGGTTGCACCTGTTGGCAGCTACCTTGGTTTCCTACCTCTGTCTTCTCCAACAGAAGCTATCAAAGGCTCATAGGAGCAGGCTCAGGACCATCTGACTTCTTGAGTAAATATCAACAGGGTTAGTGCATTTGGCTGTGGCCTGAATTCCCCCTGCAGGTGGGGCTTCGTATGCGTTGCTCTCCAGAGTGAGCTGTGGTGGCCCAACCACATGGCTGGCTGCCTGCCTGCCTCCACCCAGGTTCAAGCACCGAAGGACCAAGGGAAACTTACCTCTTCCTTGAACTGCAGGATCCTGACTCCTTTTGATGACCCAGATTTCCCAGAATTATGTCTCTGAAATATTTGTTCTATGTCTCCAATCTTCCATATTTATTTTACTCCTGATTTTAGAAATGACCACGGGGCACTATTCCCAGACACCACAAATGCCCTCTTCCAAGGAGGCCACAGCACCCTGACCACTTCCCATCCAAGTCCTATTTTTTCTCCCTTCCAACTGGCCTCATACTGCTAAGCCACATGCCTGAGCCAGCCAAGTTAAGGGAGAGGCCAGATTGTGCCTGTCAAGCTAAGCACTGAAGATTTATTGCTAAATGTTCTTTAACAGGACAGTGCTAGATCAAAAGGGAGATCAATAGGGAGATTTTTCTAGTGAGACTAACTGTAGTTCAGAAATATATTATTTAGAACTCTCTTACTGCATGTGACAGAAAACTCAATTCAAACTCATTTAAGCAAACCGAAGGAGGATCTGGCTGCTATGACTTAAAAGTTCAGTACTCTTATCTTCAGGCAGGGTTTGATCCAGGGTCTCAAACGATGTTATCAGGAATCATTTACTTTCTCTGTCTTGCATTCATGGGCTTCCTTCTTGAACTCTGTGTGGGTGCTCTAAATCTCTAAGATTATTTCACTGTGAGCACTAGTCATCCTAGCAGAAAAGACAATTTTATTAGTGCACCTTCCCAGGATTCAGAATTAACTATGCTTGAATTAACTTGGGCTTCTGCCTATTTCTAAACCTATCAGTATGCCCAAAGAGATGGAGTTTTGATGGTAGGGCAGGACTGGCTCATGTACCCACCTCTAAAAAAGCAATATAGCTAAGGAAATTCAGGGCTTAGGTAGCCTAAGCATGGATCACAAGATCCATCTCAAACCACATGTTCTGGCTGGGGCTAACTTCCCAAAGTAAATTTGAAGTATCATAACCTGGAAAAGAAGAAAATAATCATCAAAAAGGCAAAAACAACAGATGACCCCTACAGAAAGCTATTTTGGGAATCCAGGCCTTGCCCAGTAAAGTCTCTTCTAACATGTGGCAAAGACAAGGAATATAACAGGATTGTCTTCATTAGCCTACGATTCTCACATCTGAACCAGCACAGACTGGCCCATGGCCACTAGACAAATAGACCAGTGAGCAGCCAGTGAATTCTTTTTCATGTCTTCTGATAAATATGGGTTAAGCTATGGGGCAGTCCAAGTTTTAGGAAATTTATAGCAACTTCTCAGCATTCATGTTAATAGATATCATGAATAATTGAATCCCACTGGTAAACTCAATCTGTCATTTTATATAAACATTTTACTTTTGTCACCAACCTTTTTGTCAAAGGTGTTAACAAGTCATTGAAAAACTTATTGAAGGGTTTCGTTTCTACATAGTATGGACTATCATCTGATAAATAGAAAAGTAGGCCCAGCAGTGTAGAGGTGGAGAAGCATCAAGCCTCAGTAATCTATAATTGGCTATTTATCTTTTGATATTCCAAAGTTGAGTAAGAATTATTATTTATTCCTTTATAATTTTTTTTAATGTTTTAAGCATTGATGTTAAGTAATATAGATAACCCCCAGGTTTAGTTGATTGGTATGTTTTACAAAAATCAGCTTGACATGTTAGTATAGCAGTTTCACACTGACAGATGCTATGTGGTCAGATGCACAGTTCCATCATACTTCTTAGAATTTCATTGAACAAAACTGACATGGGATAAATGTAAGGCCTCTGGCATACAAAACTATTAGAGCTTCATATGTAGAACTTTAATACAGATTCGACAAAATGATCCAACTTAGCTCCCAAGTGTTCACGACACTCATTTAAGAAAAGGAAGGATAGCTGTCAGTTCAGATGGAAAGTCACATAGAACATTTGTGAATGGCAAGGTCCAACAACTAATCAGCTTAGAACTTTCCAAATCCTCCATCTTCCCTCAGTTCATGCTCTCTCTGTGGTCTTTTCTCTTGTTCTTTCTCCATCTTTGGCAGTTTTGTATATCATTTAATTAGCTAGGAAGGAAAAGTTTTAAAGATCATCAATCAACTTTCTCAATGTTAAAATAAAAGATATACTGTTTTTGGAAAGGCAATAGACTGCTTAAAATTGAGGGCTCTGTAGTCCGACAGCCTCCAAAAACCCCAGTCATTTCTGGTGATATGACTTGAAGAAGTTAATGGACTTCCTTTAACCTTAGTTTTTTACCTGTGTGTAAAATAGTACCTACAACAATAGTACCTACGTCCTAGGTACTTTAGCACATATAGTAAGCATTTGATAAGTGATAGCTGTCATCATCATCATCACCACCACTAACACTATCATCAATAATTTATACTTTAGAAAAAAAATCATTTTTTGAGAAATTTAGAAGTCAAGAAAGTCTCCATGAGAGCATAGGATGATTTATTAATTATATATATGATATATAAAATCTGCTACAAGAAAATGTGATCAGGAGAGTTTTTCTTTTTTTTAACTTTAAGTAAAATAAGAACTTTACTTAGGTTCTAGGATACATGTGCAGAAAATGCAGGTTTGTTACATAGGTATACATGTGCCATGGTGGTTTGCTGCACCTATCAACCTGTCATGCATTAGGTATTTGTCCTAATGCTCTCCCTCCCCTTGCCCCCCATCCCCCAACAGGTCCCCGTGCATGATGTTCTTCTCTTTGTGTCCATGTGTTCTCATTGTTCAACTCCCACTTATGAGTGAGAACATGCAGTGTTTGGTTTTCTGTTCCTGTGTTAGTTTGCTGAGAATGACGGCTTCCAGCTTCATCTATGTCCTTGCAAAGGACATGAACTCATCTCTTTTTATGGCTGCATAGTATTCCACAGTGTATATGTGCCATATTTTCTTTATCCAGTCTATCATTGGTGGGCATTTGGGTTGGTTCCAAGTCTTTGCTATTGTAAATAGTGCTGCAGTAAACATACGTGTGCATGTGTCTTTATAGTAGAATGATTTAGAATCCTTTGGGTATATATCCAGTAATGGGATTGCTGGGTCAAATGGTATTTCTGGTTCTAGATCCTTGAGGAATTGCCACATTATGTTCTACAATGATTGAGCTAATTTCCACTCCTACCAACAGTGTAAAAGCATTCCTATTTCCCCACAGCTTTGCCAGCATCTGTTGTTTCCTGACTTTTTAATAATCTCCATTCTAACTGGTATGAGATGGAATTTCACTGTGGTTTTGATTTGCATTTCTCTAATGACCAGTGATGATAAGCTTTTTTTCACATGTTTGTCGGCCATATAAATGTCTTCTTTTGAGAAGTATCTGTTCATATTCTTCGCCTGCTTTTTGATGGGGTTGTTTGTTTTTTCTTGTAAATTTGTCTAAGCTCCTTGTAGATTCTGGATATTAGACTTTTGTCATATGAGTAGATTGCAAAATTTTTCTTCCATTCTTTAGGAGAGATTTTTAAAGACAGGTCTGATAAGATTCTTCTTGTTTTAAGATCCATTAGCTCTTGTTGTTAATGCAAAGGAATGTGCCGGATGTCTTGGAACATTTTATTTCAGTTAAGCAAACACAGCATGGGCACTCTTGCACATAAGGAGAAATAAACATGTTTATGCAGTGCTCCAGGTTTTCAGAAGTGCTTTTAGTCACATTTTTCTTCATTAGCATTAGCCTGAAGCCCTTAGCATGAGCCCTGTGTGAACCCATGTTAAACGCACAGATCCCCTTCCTGCACAGAACCCCTTGTTCTGCTTATTGTCCACATGTCTCTCCATAGCCACATGCCTCTTTTCTCTATCTCTGCCCCTGGAGGGCTGACTGGCAGCAACCAGCTACTTTGTTCTTTGGCTTCATTGGGATTTATGATTAGAATGCATCAGTACTGTGAGGTTGGGATATCTACTCCTTAGGCTCATGCTGTCGGCATGCTGTCCGTCAGTTGCTTCCCTTCCTAAGGTAGCCTTTCCATTAAGGAATGCAACCCAGCTTCCATTGACTGCTCCATTCTTTTCCCTTTGATCCCAAGAGTGACAATAACTCCCTGGTTGTGAGCCCTGCACCGCCCCCATTCCCGGAATTGCCCAATTCCTTGCTGCTTTCCCTAAATCCTTGCCCACACATTTGTAAAGAGTCTATTAAACTCCCCTCCGCAGTTTACTTTGGGTGTGCTGTTTTCTGCTGGGTTTCTTATCTATTCCCTACATATAGCTTGGTCTTATACACTACAGACAGAAAATTGACAGAAAATTCTGATAAACATTTCTTCCACTCCAACACATTAAAAAACACCAATGAAACAAAAAAGGTATTTTTCTAAGTCCTACTGCCATAATTAGTAACTGTTTTTCTACTTATTTTAAATAACATGCACCAATAGCAGAAATGCAGTATTAACATAAATCTATGTGAAAGGGAAATTTACTCATGATTTTATGACCCCACACACTAAAGTTCTTTTATTTTTATTTTTTTTGTATACTTATAGGAAAGATACATTTTCTTTTATTTTTTATTTAATGTTTTTTATTATTCCATTGAGTGCATATAGTGTACCTTTGACATTTTTCTTCTCATGTATCATGAAGTTTGTACATTATTTTTATTTAGGGATTGTTATGAAATTTTATAGAGAGCCAAATATGTTTCTTTGGAAACAGGTTCAAAGAATTCATTATTGGATTCAGATCTCATAATTGGAAACAAATTCACACATATCATACTGTTTAATTAGTGCATGCCAAACTTTCTCTCTTTTTACTACTGTTGGAAGTAACTTCGTTGATATTATGTTTTTATGCTCCTGGAAGTGGATTTCCTTATAACCTTTCTACCTGATCTCATGTGCCTTTAGATTTTGTTGAAACAATTCTACTACAGAATTATAAGTGTAAAGTGGGGAAAATGATTTCTGAAACATAGGCCAAAAAAGGTCAACTGTGAACTGAGAGAAAACAAAAGAAAAAAAGCATTTTTTGGTGAGAATAAGTTTTAGTAATTTTTAGTATAGAGCACTATATTAGTCTGTTTTCACGCTGCTAATAAAGACATACTTGAGCCTGGGTGATTTATAAAGAAAAAGAGGTTTAATGGACTCACAGTTTCACATGGCTGGGGAGGCCTTACAATCATGTGAGGCAAAAGAGCAGAAGACATGTCTTACATGGCAGCAAGCAAGAGAGTGTGTACAGGGGAACTGCCCTTTATAAAACCATCAGATCTTGTGAGATTTATTGGCTATCATGAGAACAGCAGGGGGGAAAAACCCACCCCCATGATTCAATTACTTCCCACTGGGTCCTTCCTATGACACGTGGGGATTATGGGAGCTACAATTCAAGATGAGATTTGGGTGGGGACACAGCCAAACCATATCAAGCACATAGGTAAAAATATGGCCAGGTTAATTCCCTCTGCTGGGTTGACTCACAAGCTATTTGTGTCTTTGTGGAAGACCCTGTCTCTGTGCAAACTTCTAAGTTGGGAAGAGGCTTCACAATGGTGCAGAATCCCAAACTGATTCTCATACATTTTTCTACTAAGTAAACATATTCCTGAATTTATCAGGAATAAACAAATTTTCTACTAAGTAAACATATTCTGAATTTCTGAGAAATTCTGAAATCACCCCCAAGTTGTCTAAAATGAAGCAACAAATTGGGACCACATTTCTTTAAATATATAATTAAAACTTATTTGTGGCTGGATGTGGTAGCTCATACTTGTAAACTCAGCACTTTGGAAAGCTGAGGTAGGAGGATCACTTGTGCTCAGGAGTTCAAGACAAGCTTGGGTAGTGAGACCGCATCTCTACAAACAATTTAAGATATTAGCCAGGAATGGTGATGTGTGCCTATAGTTTCAGTTACTTGGAGGCTGAGGTGGGAAGATTGTTTGAGCCCAAGAGTTGAAGCCTGAAGTGAGTTATGATTGTTCCACTGCACTCCAGCCTCAGCAATAGAGACCCCATTTCTAAAAAAGTAAACTTTTTACAAACTTACTTGTAATAACATATTCTTATCTATTAGTTTGCTACATGTCTTAAACCAATAATCACAAATGTAACTATTATTTTTTAGATCCTATATTGTCTAGAGTATTGCTATTCAAGGAATGGTCTGTAGAGCAGCAGCATTGACATCATCTGAGAACTCTATAGAAATGCAGAATATCAGGCCCTACACAGATTTCTAAATCAAAATATGCATTTTAAGTAGATTCCCAGGTGATCTGTTTGCATATTAAAATTTAAGAAGCAATCAGTGTACTCATATTTGTCTAATAAATGTGTTTCCTACTTATTTTCAGACATTTGGATCATACATACATAAAGGGATGTTAGAAATGAGCTAACCCTGCACTTCCCCCTGTGTATTCCACGGACAATCATTGCATAGAATGTCAGTAGGGGTTATGCTGAAAAAGTGCAGGAAATGCTACTGGTTAAATAATGCAAACAGTTTTCTTATTATTGGTTTCGCAGAATCTTTAATAAGCTAATGTGCACTGTGACTCTCCAGGGAAGGGGGATGAGATGTAAAACAGTGAATGTATTGCAAAACATGTGAACATAGGACATTATTTTCACCAGATATTTTACAGGACTAGTGTACCTATCTTAGTCTGTTTGGGCTGCTACAACACAACACCTTAGACTGGGTCACTTATAAGTCATAGAAATTTATTTCTCACAGTTCTGGAGGTTGGAAAGTCCAAGAACAAGGCACCAGCAGATTTGGTGTCTTGTGAGGGACCTCTGCTTCCAAGAGGCAACTTGTTGCTGTGTCCTCACATGGCAGAAGGATGGAAGGACAAAAGGGCAAAAAGGATCAAACAGGATCCCTTAAGCTCTTTTATAAGGGCACTAATTTCATTCATGAGAATGTAACCCTTGTGACTTAATTACCTTCTAAATTCCTCACCTTTTAATACTATTGCACTGGAGATTAAGTTTCAGTGTGAGTTTTGAAGGCACACACACATTTAAACCACAGCAGTACACTTTGATACATTTTGAAAAATATTCAGTTAATATGAATATCTCATTTAACAGACTCATATTTTTAAATTTCATCTCATTATTTGACAAATATAAGGTAATCTACTCTAACTTCTTGTTGATTTTTAATAGGAATGTGACTGCTGCTGTACTGGTTATAAAAATAGACCCAGACTAATGTGTTGTTCATATGAGTCCAGGGGTTTTCTAGGGTGAGAAAGTAAGTGGGTGTTATGTACTGTGAATGTCTGGGATCTTATCCTACTTGCAAGCCTACTACAAATTAGCCCATAATAGTTTCATGGAAGTTGGCAGAAGACATGAAATTCTTGGGTCAGAGACAAATGACTTTATTACTCATGCCATAGCAAGCAACATAAACTTCATGTTTATGTCAGCTCCCCCACGTCTCCCAAGTCCCACAGAAGCAATATGGATTGTCCCTGGTGCGTGTTGCTCATGGAGAGAGATTATGCCAAAGCTAAGGATCCTGGAGCTTAGAGAACCCACAACTTTTTAAATGAGCTGCAAGCATAACTGCCCTTTGCCCCATAGGGAGATACCATCTTTATTATATGATACAGTAAACAAATCTGTCCTTTGCTTCCAAGGGAGACCCTATCTATCTTTCAAGGTTGTTCACTATACAAACATTCTTGAAAAGACAGCCCAGAACAAAGGGATTCAATGCTTTTTTTAAATAGCCTTGGTTCAAGAATTGCAGGGATTGAGCACTTTTGCTCTTAGGGTGTGCAAAAAAAATAGCAATAACAACAACAATACAAAAAACCTGAGAGACCCATGGAGAATTGTATCCCAAATTTTCTGGGGGTGAGAAAGGGAGTAGGTGTTCTGCTGCATGAAGTTATTCAGTAATTCAGACTGATAGTGAGTCTACCATGTTCAAGACATGGCTTCTAAAGTCACTCTGGCTATCTGTGTTGAGGTGGGAGTGGAGTTCATCATTCCTGACAACTGGAAGGGCAAGAGTTTGGCAGTACATACATGTGAGGGTTTATGAGCCAGGTTTGGAAGTGGTGCATACCACTTGCTAACACTCTATTCCCTAGAACATGGCCACATGGCCACACCTCATTGCACAGGAGCAGGGGAAATGTAGCTTAGCTCTGTGCACAGGAAGAAGGGGAGAACAGGTTTTGAAGGCCACTCTACAGTCTCTACAACATTACCAATTTTGGTGACTTAGCTATTAGTTTCTCTGTTTTCATCTTAGGTAAAAAAGTGTAAACATACATAGAAAATACCTTGGAGTGGGGCTTTATATCTCACAAGTGTCACAGAATTTGGGGACTAGAAGGTCCCTTAGAATCATTAGTTACAGCTATCTTTCCCTCCTTACACTTCCAGTCATTTTAGAGGGGAGGAAGAAACTGAAACTCAGAGAAGTTAAATGGCATAGCTTCATGGCTTACTAAACACACATGGTTAGTCAGCTGAGTTGAGATTTTCAGATCTCTATTCCACTACATTTTGACCTAGATCAAACTTGCAAGGTCACAGGACCATTTTGTATTTTAAATTATCATTCCCCAACTACCTGTTTTTTATTTTTGGATTTTTTTTTTTTTTTTTCCAAAATAGGGTCTAATTTTGTCACCTAGGCTGGAGTGCAGTGGCACAAACATGGTTCACTGCAGTCTTGACCTCCCGGGCTCAAGCAATTCTCTTGCCTCAGCCCCCCAAGTAGCTGGGACTACAGGCGTGTACCACCATACCCGGCTCATTTTTTTTTTTTTATTTTTATTTTTATTTTTGTAGAGACAGGGTTTCACCATGTTGCCCAGGTAGTCTCAAACTCCTGGGCTCAAGTGATCCATGCACCAGCGCTTCCCACAGTGCTGAGATTACAAGCGTAAGCCACTGCTCTCGGCCTATATTTGAAATTTTGATTGTTGAGATTTCTTAAATCTTCGAAAATCTATGTATATTGTTTGTTCATTTAGGATTTATTGAACCCTACTATGGCAGACATTATTCTAGTTGCGGGGAATACAGCTGGGGATGGGCAAGGCAAAGGTCCCTGTTCTTATGGAGCTAGCACTGAGGTGAGATTCCAGAATATTTAGAATAGGATTAACTTTCCAACATGAGAGACATAATGGCTAGTTTATGATATAAATAGTTACACATGGATTCCAAAAACTATACTTATTGTCAGCTTAAGTCAGATAGCATAGACTTTAACAGCTCTTAAGTTTCTTTACTGTTAGTGTATAGCAAGATTCCCTTTGTGTTTAATATAACTAACCTTTCAAAATAAGTCCTATACATTACTTCTATAACAAATGAGTTATTATTATTATTTTGTTGTTGACTTTAGGTTAACGGGTTTTATTATGTTAAAGACAGCTTTATTTCAAGTCTCAAAACAGATTGGAAAATTTTTAACAGAAAGCTCATTCACATGTTTTGATTTATCAAAGCATTTTATGTTTACTTAAAAAAATTCTTTCTGTTCCCTAGAGAAGCCCGTAATGTACTCAGTACAAATTGAACATCAGAAATATAATGTAGTCAAATGACAGAATAAAATTCAAGAGAAACTGCTGAAGCTTTGCTCTTTGAAAGAAAAATCTGTGTTTCTGTGTTACGTTGTGTGTATATATTATGGAAATATCTGAAAGATACACAGCACCCATGCACAAAAATATTGTTTATGAAGAAGTATATATAATGCAGTTTATTGAAAAAGATTTCAATTTAAAGTAATAGTGCATGAAATAAGCATAGTGTGGCATGTTGCAAAGTGGTCTGAATCGCAAGTCCCAAGAATCAGGATCTAATCTTGATGGTGCTTAAAAAATTACACAATATAAATATTTGCATAGCATTTTACGGCATGAAAAGCTTTTTTTTTTTTTTTTTCATTTAACAATAGCTAGCATTTACTGAGCACTTACCATGTACCAGACATGGTGATGTTATTAATTCCTACAACGCTTCTATGAGTTAAGTGTCTACTCCCTCTTCAACACTCCACTCCCCAACCCCACCCTCCCTGACCGCCCCCCTGAGGAAATCAGGACTGCCCCTCATCCCAAACGGAGATACTGAACAGTGCCACTGTCTGCCACCCGTACGTGGTTCCCTCCTTCCAGGACTCAGTTCTGGTATAGAGTGCTGACTGGTTGGTGGATAGTGAAGGCCATCTAGGTACACAGCCATATTATTAATTATTATTATTATTTACATTAAAACTTTTTGTTTTTTGAGATGGAGTCTCACTCTGTCACCCAGGCTGGAGTGCAGTGGTGCAAGCTCGGCTCACCGCGACCTCCACCTCCCGGGTTCAAGCAATTCTCCTTCCTCAGCCTCCCGAGTAGCTATGATTACAGGCACGTGTCGCCAAGCCCAGCTAATTTTTTGTATTTTTAGTAGAGACAGGGTTTCACCACATTAGCCAGGATGGTCCCGATCTCCTGACCTTGTGATCTGCCTGCCTCGGCCTCCCAAAGTGCTGGGATTACAAGTGTAAGCCACCACACCTGGCCTAAAACATTTTTTTTAATGAAGGAGTCTTGCTATGTTGCCCAGTCTGATCTGGAACTCCTGGGCTCAAGCAATCCTCCCACCTCAGCCTCCCCAGTAGCTGGGACTACACAGACGCACCATCATGTCTTGCTCTTTTTTAAAATTTCAGTGTCTCATCAGGGGTCAACAGGAGAATTAAACAGGCCCAGAGTTCCCCCAAAGTTCTCAGGCATTCATGCTTAGGTTACATATTTTACAGACCTCCCCAAATCCCCTTTTTATTATCTCTTTTGACTTCACCCAGGTGCAAGCCCAGAGGCAGTCTATACCCCGACTCAACTGGCTGGTCCTCAGGGCTGCCTGCTTCCGTGCCCAACTTAGAACTATACATCTGCTGCCTCCTGGTAACATGTCATTATAAGGTAGGGAGTGGGTTTCAGTTCTTGGTCACATTAGTATTATTATTAATAGAGACACAGAATCTCACTCTGTTGCCGGTGCTAGAGTGCTTTGGCAAGATCACGGCTCACTGTAGCCTCAACCTCCTGGCCCAAGTGTTCCTCCTGCCTCAGTCCTCCAAGTAGGTGGGACTACAGGTGCGCTGCCACGCCTGGATAATTTCTTTCTTTCTTTTTTTTTTTTTTGAGACGAGGTTTCACCCTGTTTCCCAGGCTGGTCTTGAACTCCTGGGCTCAAGTGATCTGCCTGCCTCAGCCTCCCAAAGTGCTGGGATTTGAGCCACTGCCTTGGTCACATTATTGACAGCAGTGCAACCTTTCCTGGGAGGTAACCCCAATTCTATTTTGTTTATATTTTTTGTTTGTTCACAAGTGCGTGCAAACTGTTTTTATTTTCTTGGTCTAAATTGTGCAAAGATTGAAGTATTTACCTCCCATTATATCTTCACTTCCCTTTTTTCTCCCATCTATAATGTTTACTGGATGCTAGCCTGATAATCTTCACTTCTGTCAACTTACTTCTCGATTACCATTGAACCTCTTTTTCTGTCATGTTTTCCCCTTTAGTAAGTGTGCCATTATGGAAAACAGTATGGCGATTCCTCAAGGATCTAGATCTAGATGTACCATATGACCCAGCCATCCCACTACTGGGTATATACCCAAAGGATTATAATCATGCTGCTATAAAGACACATGCACACGTATGTTTATTGCGGCACTATTCACAATAGCAAAGTCTTGGAATCAACCCAAATGTCCATCTGTGACAGACTGGATTAAGAAAATGTGGCACATATACACCATGGAATATTATGCAGCCATAAAAAAGGATGAGTTTGCGTCCTTTGTAGGGACATGGATGCAGCTGGAAACCATCATTCTTAGCAAACTATCACAAGAACAGAAAACCAAACACCGCATGTTCTCACTCATAGGTGGGAACTGAACAATGACATCACTTGGACTCAGGAAGGGGAACATCACACATCGGGGCCTATCATGGGGAGGGGGGAGGGGGGAGGGATTGCATTGGGAGTTATACCTGATATAAATGATGAATTGATGGGTGCTGACGAGTTGATGGGTGCAGCACACCAACATGGCACAAGTATACATATGTAACAAACCTGCATGTTATGCACATGTACCCTAGAACTTAAAGTATAATAATAATAAAAAAGTTACACCTGAATTAAGCTAAAAAAAATAAATAAAATAAAATATGCCATACTTATAGAAAACTGCAAAACAAAACAAAAACAGTGCGATCATACTACATTGATTCTAAGATGCATGTTTTTTACATTTTAATGTCTCTGAAATCAGCCTGCATTTCACAGTGGTTGACATCTTACAATAAATTCTAGCACTTATAAAAGTTGTTAGTAGAACATAAAATAATTGTGCGTTTCAAGCAGCCCAGGGCTTCTTAGATTTGATGGAATAAAGCTAATGCAATCATAAAGTCTGCAGTTTAGAGATGCCAGTTGACTTGCCCAAGCTCATGCATTGGGACAAGGTAAAACTGAACAAGACTCATCCTCAAGCAGGCTGACTTCAGAGCCCTTGCTCTGCGCTCTGCACTATAGTGGGGGAAAGCCACATTCGGAGAGGCAAGGGCACTTTGCTGCCATGTGACAGCATCAGAATTTGAATCCAGAGCCCTTTCTCACTACTATATTTGTTTCTGTGACCTCAAGGATACAGGAATTTGGCCTAGAAAATCTCTAAGGTTTCTAATTTGAAATAAAGCCAGTTGTATTTTTTAAATTCATCAATATTTTAAAAATACATTTTCTAATGCAGAAAATGTACACAGTACAATTTAAATTAAAAATTTTAACTTAAAAAATAAATTAAATGTAAATAAAAAATTTAAAAAGTAGCAAAGGAAAATAAGGAAAAGTAATTTTTCCAACTCGTGCCCCAGCCACTCACTCCTACTCCCTAGAGGTAAACACTACTACAACTCTTTTGTGCACATTCTAGAGACATTCTATGAATATAAAGCAAATATGTACATATGGCATTTTAAAGTTATCAACCATACGTTCACACCGGTATCTCTAAGCTCAATCAGTCCCGTAACATGTCTCATTCTAGTTTTCTCCCACTCCAAATTTGTGCTCCCATCTTCAAAATTTTCCTCTATGTATTTTCTTACTTGATCAATTCCCATGTGCATAAACAATCTCTTGGGTCATTGTCCCTCTCTTTTTGGGATGTTCCTGGCATCTTGCTTGGCTCTGGCACCCCATGCTAACCTGCTGTCCCCTCTGCCCCTTCCCATGTGAGCGCCCTTCCCATCCACACCGGGCTCAGACACAGAGTTGGCAGATAAAGGATAGACATCCAATTAAATTTGAATTTCAAATAAGTATGTCTCAAATAATGCATGGGATATACTTGTACTAAAAATTATTCACTGTTTATTTGAAATTCAAATTTTAACAGGACTTCCTGTATTTTTATTTGCTAAATCTGGCAACCTTGCATGCTGGGCCACCCATCACCACCATACCTTAGTGCAGAACTCTCTTCATCTCACTGGAGTTTTAACATGTGAAACTGAGTAGTCCTCCTTCCCACTGTGTCTTGCTCCGTCCTGCCTAATAGCTTTTGGGCTGAAGTGTTAGGGAAGGGAGTGAAAGGACAGGCAAAGGGAGAAGGAGAATGTGGGAAGGGTAAGAAGGAAAGAGAGAAGGAGACAAGAAGAAAAGTGAGAGGAAGAGGAAGAATGCATTACATTTTAAAAATCTAGATTTATGAAAATGCAGTTTTTTACTTATCTAAACTATATAAAGTGTAATGATTTTAAAAACCCCACAGAGCCATCACGACACTGTTCTGAAGCCAGGGCTTTCCCTGGCCCTATAAAAGTAGCAATTAACCTCAAATTTGGACTACAGCTCTAGATCTGACTCAAACCCTCTTCATGGAGGTCCTCAATTTAGATGAGTTACTGTTTTAACCTTAAGATATTTGTTTCCTTATACTTGGTGTCTTAATTGTTTGTTGTTATTTATTCCCTAACAACACTGGCTAGGAACATTCCGAGATTTGGGCAATTAGTTTTTCTGTAGATCCCCTTGATAAATTCTTGGTGGACAGCCTCCTCTGTCTGAATAGCTAGTATCAATATCCACAAAGGCCCTTTATGCAATTTGTCAGCTCTGTAAGTGTCAATTTCGTAGAGTAGGTGTCTTTAGTGGCCTCCACTTATGTTTGAAAAAATTTTAACGAATGCCTTTACTTCTGAATTCCTTCCTAAAAATATGTGGCAAAACAATCTTGAAAATAATATTTTGTTCTTTAAGAGTTGGGCTATTGTTTCCTCTCTTTCAGGAACTGGTCTACAAAACTTATATCCAGGGAAGCACAGTGAAACCTTAAAGTGTAGAAAAAAACCCAGAGGAATCAGTGTGTCAAACTGCAAACTAGACTTATTTGAAGTCACCATAACAATGACAAAATTAATATATTAATAGCAACCCTAAGGCTGATAAGTTATTTTAGTAAAATGTCTAAAATTTTGAAGGATTGCTTTTCCATGTTGGAAAAATGATTATATATACCTTAGGGAGAAAAGGGTCTATTAATTGCCTCCATTTGAACATTATCAATATTAAGACATACATTAAATTAGAAAAAGTTTTAAATTAATTAACTTCAGCCTGGTAAATTCTCAAACTTTTATGTCCTTTGAAGGCAAAGATTATGGTTGTATTCCTTGAAATTATACAGAGCTCTCTCTATAGTAGTGAATCTAAAAATAATTGTTGAATCAATGAATGAAACATTATTAAATCAGATCAATCAACCTAACAATAACGTTCACAAACATGTCATGTTTTGTTCTGCACTACGGATTTCGGAACATTGTTTCCATTTAAAATTGGTTAAAATAATTCGTACTTCTAGATATTTATTTTTCAAATAAAGTAGCAATTGTGCAAAATAGCATAATTCCAGAAATAGTCATTGCAGCATAGCTTGCAATAGTGTAAGACTGAAAGCAATCTAAAGTCCATCAATAGAGAACCAGTTATTTCTGTATAATAGAATACTATGCAACCATTACAAAAAATTGGCATCCCAATATATCTGATTGGTTTATATGGCTAAGGTAATTTTATTCCTCTTGGCCTGTGATTGATCTAAGAGTGGGCATGTGACTCAGCTCTTGCCAGTGAAGTGTAATGGGAGGGCTAGCAGAGAGGGCTTTCTTTCCTGAACAATCATGCGAACTTGCTTGAGGAGGGGGCCTCTTAATCACCTCTCTCCATCCATGTAGATAATGCCTAAAGGTACAATAGGCTTTTACAATTGCAAGCAAGAAGATAAAAGCCAACTTTCAAGAATGGTAGCATGAGAAAACAAGATCCAGGTCCCTGATTCATCCCTGAACTGCCCTGCTGACTCAATGCCAGCAACCACCGACTTCGGAGATTCTGTTGTAAGAGAAGAATAAAATGCCTACTTGTTTGAATCTCTGTAAGTCAGGCTTTCTGTTATCTGCACCTTGATTAAAGAACTCTCTTCCACAGTCTCAATCTCTACTGAGAAAAGATCATTGCTAGTATTATATCCTTCATTGCAAAATAGGAACTGCAGAATTTAAGGAAATAGGTAAGGAATCTCTTTTAAAAGACAACTAAGTAAATGAAAGTATCAAGCAGTATCTACATGTTACTTTTGTATTTACAAGTGATTAAATAATATATTCATATTTTCTTGTATCTGCATAAAGAAACACCTTAAAGGACACACACCACACACACACACACACACACACACACACACACACACACACACACAACTAAATAACTAAGGAGCAGGGCAGAGGGAAACAGGATGAATTGGGAATGAAATTCCCTAATTGTGTGGGAATTAGGAATAAAAAGTAAACAGGAAATAGAGAAGTAAACTCATTACAAAAAAACTGAAATTTGTGCTTACAGAAAACACTTCTTTGATAAAACTACATTTTAATGCTATTTACTGACTCAGTGATTTTGGTCAAATCACCTAAATTCTCAGGGTCTAATTTTCTTACCTATGGGATGAGAAGTCATCAGTTTTCTAATTAGACCTTTTTCATTTCGAAAGCTATACAACTCTATGATGTATCACTCAATTATGTCATCCTATATGTTAAATAGTTACATTTAATAACTTGAATTGAATAATTCAAGTTAAATAATTCCAATTTGAAGTTCTTATCTGGATAACCTTATAGTGAGTTGTTGGTGGAGTATTTGGAGACAGCCTGGGAATGGATCACATTAAACATTTCTGACTGTTTCCATTACGAAATGTTAAAACTTAATACTTCAACCTTGATACTTCAACCCTTATCTGCCATTTCTTATTTCTTTACTCTGCTTGACTTTTTATTTTCTCCATAGCACTTGTATCTTCTAACATCCCCAATAATTAACCTATTAATTATGCATTATGTAAGTGATCTCTCTCACCACACTACAAACTTCATGAGGGTGGGGAATCTTTGCTTTGCACATATCAAGTACTTGGCACAGAGTAAACGCTCAACAAATATTTGCTGAATGAGTGAATGAATGAAGTCATGGTAGCACACCAGATCCGTCTGAATGTCTAAACAAGCTTTTACCACCGTGTGGGAAGAGCAATCTGAAAGATAGCAAATCATCAGTTTTCACATTTGGATGGTTGAATGGTTTGTTAGGAAAACACACAGAATCATAGTTTGCTTTTTCCTGGCTCATCTTTTATAACAGAAACTTATGAAGTAAAAGTAGGCATCTTATGGACTCAATACAAGAAAGCAAATCTAGATATTTATTAAAAATAGAGTAGCCTGTTATTAAATTAGTGTTAACCCAAGCATACTTGGGTGCCTAGACTCTATAGACCTTAGAATAGGCCACCTTAAGGCTTTACTTCTAGGTCTCAGAACTGAAGAGCTCTCACCCTTAAACAGAGAAACTCAGTCCTTCTGTTTTTTGGGGTCTCAGTTCAGGTTTCCAAGAAAGGTGTCCTAGTTTGAAATGTATACCCCAGCTTTGCTGCTCCCCTGCCTGCCTCGGCTGCAGCTCTTTCTCAGCTTGTCCTTCTTGATGACTGAGTACTGGACTGCTCCAATGCCTGCTGGCTCTTGATGTCCCCTCTGGCTGCCCAGGCAGTTGTGCTGACCTTCTCTACCTTCAACATGATTGACGTGACTGCTTTCCCCACCGTGATCCGGGTAGTACCTTCTCCCTCTTACATCCCCTATTCAGTGGCAATGAGACGGGGAGAAGGCCACTCAGCAGAGTTGCTGGAATCTTTGGTTATTTTTCTTTCAGATTTGCAATTTAGTTTTCATCTTCCCAGAGCAGAGAAACACTTTCTCTAGGTTAGTGTAGCTTCTAGTAGCGTCTGTATCACGAACCACTGCTCTTGCTCCCTTCAAGCAGTTACCAAGGCTGCCCTCACTTATGAATTTTTCTCTTCTCTAACACACAGGCTTCTTGGTTGCCACCTATAATGTTGCTTCCATAGTCCCCCTATATATGTCAGGCATATATGTCTGTATATCTGAAGTATAACAGTGGACAGGATTAAAATTATTTTCCATGCAACTTCTACGTTCTGTGAACATTCAGGGAATATAGTTGATGTGGGCCAGGAAGGAGAGGGGCAACTCCCAATTCAACACGTTACTGCGAGGGAGACATATTGACCTGGGTTTGGAGCTTGGTTCTACCTTTTGTTCATTCTGTGACCTTTGGCAATTTACCTGATCTCTCTGGAACTAACTATTTTTCACTTCCAAAATGTGCATAATGATAATACTTACCTCATGGAATTTTTTAATGATTAAGTATGCTAAGGGTATGTGGGGCACTTAAAACAGGACCTAAATAGGCTCTCAAATGTTGGTACATATAATCCTTAACATTGTCATTCTAATTCCCTCTTCCTTCTTCTTTATAATCATCCTCACAATCAGCACCATCACTACCACTACTATCGACATCATCATCTCATCATCACCATTTTTAATCTAGCTGGGACTTCTGTAACACTAGATTTCTACCAAAACTCAATTTTTTCATCATCACAATATAGCAAACACAGCATTTAGTTTCTTTTGGGGGAGAAGTTTATAATTTTTATGTTATTTACTATTAGGTGTCAACTTGACTGGGTTGAGGGATGCCTAGATGGCTGATGAAGTATTGTTTCTGAGTGTGTCTGTGAGGCTGTTGCCAGAGGAGACTGACATGGAGCCCGTGGACCAGGAGAAGAAGACCCACCCTAAACGTTGAGTGCACACCATCCAATTGGCTGCCATCGTGGCGCCAACAAAGCAGGCTGAAGAAGGGGATAAGCAGCTTGCTGTGTCTTCTCTGTCTAGCTCTTTCTTCCCATGGCCTGCGGGAGGCTTGCTTCCTCTCTTGCCCTTAGACATCAGACTCCAAGTTTTTCAGCCTTTGGACTTTGGGACTTGGACCAGTGGCCACCTGGGGGCTCTCAGTTCTTCAGCCACAGACTAAGCATTGCACTGTTGGCTTCCCTGGTTTTGAGGCTTTTGGATGTAGACTGAGCCAGTCTACTAGCTTCTCTGTTTCCCTAGCTTGCAGATGGCCTGTCGTGAGACTTTACCTTATAATAGTTTGAGTCAATTCTCTCTAATAAACTCCCCTTTACATATATATATCCTATTGGTTCTGTCCCTCTAGAGAACCCTGACTAATATACTTCCTAAAACTCAGTTGTTAATTAATTTAAAATTTTAAAACTTAAAAGAGTGTAACACAGAGAATTGCTTATTATAGCTTATCACTCACATACTGAGACCAAGATTTTCTTTCTAAAAGATATCCTAACTAGAAGATAGTCTTAAACTTTAATCATGAAAGATAATATCTAGAATTAAAGAAAATCACACAGAAAACATGAAATTTATTGTATTATAAAACTCCTATCCTGGAAAGAAACACCTCTAGTAATACCCGTCTTCCCTGCCTACCATCCAAGGCCCCATGCTTTACGTCCAAACACTAGGGGGAGAAAAAGTTAATTTTCAGGCACAATTCCTCAAATTAAAATACTAGATATTGTGTATGAATTTTAAAAATCTCTCTATTTTTCCACATGGGAGAGATATGATATGTGGTTATATTGAGAACATTTATAAAATTTCAGACAGAATATTTGGAAGGTGGCCTCACTGAGAAATATTAGAAAAGGTACAATCTGCCAAAATAATTCTCTGAGAAACTGGAAATCAATAAATTGAAATAGAGAAAAGTGGACATAAAATTGGAACCCAAATTTTGAGATTTATCTTCTGGGAAACAGAACTGGGTGAAATGGACAAGTATTTTTCCTTGTTATATTTTGATAGTTTAATATAATCTTGAATTATTGTTTGTAGACTCTGGGCCATTGCTGCTTGTATTTGTGTGTGTATGTGTACACAGACATATTTGTTGTTTTAAAAAAGAGGGCTTCCTGCTATTTTATTGAGGGGTACTGAAAATTACGCTTTTTTCTTTTTTTCTTTTGAAATGATTTTAAATTTATAGAAAAGATGCAGAAACAACACAAAGATCTCTCAATCTTGATAGTACTCCTCAATCAAGTTCCCAAATATTCTTTTAGTGCATTTATTTTACCATTCTCTCTGTCTTTCTCTCTATACACACAAACAACACACAATATGCATAATATGTGCATATTACTATATACTTTTCTGAAGCATTGGAGAGTAAGTTTCAGACATGGTATCTTATTACTTTCAATGTGTATTTCCTAAAAACAAGGACACTCTCCTATGTAATCACAATTAAATCTTCACAATTAGGAAATTGACAATGATAACATATTACCATCCAATCCATAGACCCCATTCAAATTTTGCCAATTATCATAATAACATTCTTTATGAAGTCCAGGATCCAATCCAAGATCACATGTGGCATTTAGTTGTCATGTTTCTTCAGTTTTCTTCAATATGGAACAGTTCCTCAGTCACCCCCACCACGCCCAGCTAATATTTTTTGTATTTTTAATAGAGGTGAGATTTCACCATGTTAGCCAGGATGGTCTCGATCTCCTGACCTCATGATCCACCCGCCTTGGCCTCCCAAAGTGTTGGGATTACAGGCGTGAGCCACCACGCCCGGCACCTCAGTCTTTCCTTGTCTTTATTACCTTGGTATTCTTAGAGAATATAAGACAATTATTTTACAGAATGTTCCAGAATTTAGTTTCATCTCATGTTTTCTTTGTGATTTATACATTGTATGAGGAAGTACCATGTATTGATGTTGTGTTCTTAGCACATGATTTCTGCAGGTGCATGATGTTCGTTGTCTCATTCTTGGTGCTATTTAAGTCTTACCACTTTGTTTAGATGGAGTTTTCTGGGTTTAGAATATTTAATATGTGTTTTGTACATATTAAGTAATGAATAATTAAATAATTTGTGGGGAATAGTTTGAGACTATAAATATCTTCTTCCTCATTGAGCTTTCACCCACTAGTTTTACCATCCTTTGATGACGTTTGCCTACATAAATTATTTCTATAATGGGTGGTAAATGGTGATTTTGTATAATCTATCATTCCCTTTATATGTATGTTATTCTGCTGTAAGGTAGAGCTATCTGTCCGTCTATCTACCCATCCATCTATCCATCCATTCATCCATCCGTATATCATTTATCTTATCTATCTGCCTACCATGTATACCAGTATTGGCTCAGAATCTTCTTTTACTCAATGAGTTACACTCCAATATTATAATACTTGATGATCAAGTTGTCCCAGGCTTTATTAGTAAAAGCCCTTTCAAGCTGGCTTCTTTGTCTTTTTGACTTGTCCTCACAATTCTTTGAACATGCTTTTACTTTCTGGCACAAGATATTCTGGGCTTATTTTGTTGTTTCCTTGCTCTAGTCCTTGATTCAGTCACTTACCAAGGACCTTTGGTTTTTCCTTAGTAGCGAATGCTACTACTTTGAAATCAACACCTGAGTACCCTGGATATTTATTTCTACCAGGGTGTCATTGCATCTAGGCCCTCTTTGCAGATAGAGCTAGAAAAGATGTGCCTGTATACACACACCCACTCATGCACACCTACAGCTCTGTCTATTTCTGTTTATGTATATTTAAAAACCATGTTTCTACACTGACACTTCCAATTCCAATTCAGTACTGCAGGTTTAATTGCAGTATTCATCTTTCTATATTTGTAATTTCTTCTCCAAAGGTGAGAAACCTGCTTGCCATTATTGTTGATTTATTCATTTATTTGTTCAACACCCCTAAGTAGTCAATACTGTGATTTCACAGGCTTCTTCATCAGCCCTAACCCTGCCAACCACTCCTGCCCCACTGAATGTGCCAATGGATTGCTCAGCTCCAACTAAGGAAAAGAAGAAGGAAGTTGGATACTTTATACCCTCTATATTGTCCATTAGCAACACAACCTAGAGGTAGGATGGAGAAAGAAAATGCCAAAATGCTAATGAAAAATGTTCAGATGTATCACATATTAAGCATACATGATCCCAAATATTTTGTCTGATTTATGCTACGTATGGTATTTTCCATGTTGTATAGGCTCTGGTGCTAGTGTTCATTTATAGAAATCTCCATCAGCTGTACAAATGGCAATTTAAATACATTTAACTATGTGCTAATAATCTCATAATCCAATTTATCATGTATGATTGACAGATGAAGTTATTTGGGGCAAAAGCTATGATTTTATTGTTGTAAGTTATTGTGAATGCTGGGCAGTGTAGGGCATGGCACTAGCTACCACCTCCCAGAAATGTGTAAGGACTATTGAAGGTTCCTTGCTCTTTTTTCTTCTTCAATATAAGCAAAGTTATTTATATCATAAAGTTGAAAGTTGGAATTCCACCCTTGCCTATTCTTTTTCCTCAGAAAGATGTCTTTCTTTCTAAGCGTATGATACACTTAAGGATAGGAGGTGTCTCCTTTGGACATCTGTGTGCCAAACATGCATTGTAAATTACCTTTTTTCCCCTTAGTAACCAGGGGTGAAGTTCTCAACAGTATTTGTTGAGGATGGTAAAAGATTTAAGATTTAAGAAGAAAACATATTTTAACAACTTTCCCTTTTCTTTCTCTCTCTCTCTCTTTTTTTTTTTAGAGGGAGTCTTGCTTTATCACCCAGGCTGGAGTGCAGTGGCGCAATCTCGGCTCACTGCAAACTCTGTCTCCTGGTTTCATGCTATTCTTCTGCCTCAGCCTCACGAGTAGCTGGGACTACAGGCACCTGCCACCATGCCTGGCTAATTTGTTTTGTATTTTTAGTAGAGATGGGGTTTCACCGTGTTAGCCAGGATGATCTCAATCTCCTGACCTCGTGATCTGCTCGCCTCGGCCTCCCAAAGTGCTGGGATTACAAGCTTGAGCCACCACACTGGGCTTCCATTTCCTCATTTTAGAGTAATACCATCAGGGAAATGAAGATGAAACATAGAAACTTTGGTGAATAATTAAGATCATACACACAAGCATATCCATGAAGTAAAATATTTTCTGCAGACCTCCTCTCACCTTTCCAAATCATAGTCATAAAATACTGAAAATCTTAAGAATGTTAAAGTGATATGATGACCTTGAAGTAAATGGCCACTTTATGGAAGATATTACATAATTCTGTTGACAAAATTCGTATTTATATGTTCATAGTCTTTGATGACTGAATAATTACATTGAAGTAGTTTCATCTTACAGTGCAGTATTGTCTTTTAAACTATTATTAACAACCTATTTCAAGGAAATATATGAATGAGTCCACGTCCTCACATTCATTGAATACTGTTTTTCTTTTTTGTAGTTAAATCTTTTCAAACTAACTGAGTCCTCAGAACAGGAATGACAGTTATCGTGAGTTTGTTATTCTAATGCTTGACTTTTCTTTTCTTTTTTTTTTAAGTTCAGAAAATCCATTGACTTTCTGAATTGAAAAGCTTAGCTCTGGAAAATGTATCATTGAACTTAAATAAATTTGTGTAAATAATTATAAACATAATGGTAAAGTTTGGCCATTGTCTATTTTAATACCTACAAACCATTATTTTTTGGTTCAATACTCAGGCAGGTAGGAGAATGCATATTGTAGAACTTTGCTAACAGAGAATCTTTCTGGAATAGATTAATAAGTATCCAAGAAGCACTTAGACAACTTTAAACAAAAGTGGCTCCAGATTACAGATGGATTACTTGGTGGCATCTATACTCCAATGGGTCAGTCTAGAAATGTTCCATTAGTCAATTAAAAAGGAGACTTTGGATTCAGCAAGGCATTATTATAGATTGATGGAAGTTGACTAGATAGGAATATCATCAATAGCTTTTACTTAAAAAGATCATATTTTATTTTGCTTTATTTTTTTTTAAAAAATTATTTATTTATTTATTTTGAGACCGGGTCTCACTGTGTCACCCAGGCTGGAGTGCACTGGGGTGATCACAGCTCACTGAAGCCTTGGCTTCCCAGGCTAAAGCAATCCTCCTACCTCAGCCTCCAGAGTAGCTGGGACCACAGACATGTGCCATCATGCCCAATCAATTTTTGTATTTTTGATAGAGACAGGGTTTCATCATGTTGCCCAAGCTGGTCTCAAACTCCTGAGCTCAAGTGATCCACACACCTCAGCCTCCCAAAGTGCTGGGATTACAAGCATGAGGCACCATGCCTGGCCTTTATTTTGCTTTCTTTACTTACAACAATAATCTAATATGTTACTGTATGTACTATAGTGTACAGCACTTTCATACATATTACTTCATATAAATTTGCATGAGCATATTTACAATAGGAAAAGTAGACTAGAACCTTCAAAAAGTTACCTTCAAATAGAAGGATTCACAAAGTAATCTGATAATTTCTGCTTGCAAAGTCTAGTGGAAAAAATGTTTCTTAGGATAAGGACATCAAGACTATAAGAATATCCACAATAATCTTCCAATTTAATATATTCTGCTATTTTTCAATCTTTTCTTTTTTTAGTGGGCTTTTTTTATTGTTCTTGACTTCTTGGTAGTAGGGAGGGCGCTAGTTTCATTTCAGATAAAATGTAAAATGTATATAATTTTACAGGATAAAATGGATAATTTTTCTTTGGAATTACAGAAGAATAAACTTAAGTGTTAAAAAATAAATGTTGAAGAAACTTTTCCTTCATAATGATCTCTTATCGTTGGGAGTCTTATTACTTCTAGTTTTACTGATGAGAGTAAAAATTAGGCAAAAATATGACTGAGGTGCTGCACTTACAATGCCCAGAGAGCAGGCCAAGGTATGGAGCGACTGAATATTTTATGGTGTTAGGTTCAGGATTGATCATCTTGGACAGTGGCTGAGCAGTCCTGGTGCAGAATAATTGGGTAGAGAGACCTGCAGGCAACATTTCAAGGAAAAGATTCCAGAAGTTTAAATTGAAGAGTTGGTTCTATTTTTATTTCACTTACAAATGCCTGATTTCCTATCCCCTGTGCTATAAACAAGAGGCTGTAAAGTTTTCCAATTAAAATGGAAAACACTCAATCTAGGTCTATGGGGCACCAGAACCTTCCTTCTCATGGAGCCCTGCTGCCGCTCACTCACATACTCAGAATGTTTTGTCCATAATCTGCTACACACTGGGATTTCTGGAACACTGGAGATGTTTGACTGAATGTTTTAGTTTTCAGACAGATGTTTTCAATTTATGTCCAAACTTGGAAGGTTAGCAGGGATCATTTTTTGTATATCATCTTAGGTATCTTTCAGTTTGTCTAGTGATAATATTCTTTTTACCTGTCCTTAATTTTACTAGCAAAACCAGTAGTTCCCAGAATTTTAAATCTCAGAACCTCTTTATATTCCTAAATTTGTTTGAGAACTCAAAAGAACTTTGGTTTATGGGGCTTTATCTATCAATTTTTACCATACTGAAAATTAAAACTTGGAAATTTTTAAGGTATTTGTTAAATTATTGTAAAATAGCAATAATAAACCCATGACATGTTAACGTAAATAACACTTTTTTTTTTTTCAGATGGAGTCTCTCTCTTGTTGCCCAGGCTGGAATGCAATGGTGCGATCTCGGCTCACTGCAACCTCCACCTCCTGGGTTCAAGAGATTCTCTGGCCTCAGCCTCCTGAGTAGCTGGGATTACAGGTGCACACCACCACACCCAGCTAATTTTGTATTTTTAATAGAGACAGGGTTTCTCCATGTTGGTCAGGCTGGTCTCGAACTCCTGATTTCAGGTGATCCGCCCGCCTCGGCCTTCCAAAGTGCTGGGATTACAGGAGTAAGCCACCATGACCGGCCAAATAACACATTTTTATCAACATTAACTATATTGTCTAAAACAAAAACATTGAGTGAGGAAATGACACTGTTATACATATTTTTGCAAATCTCATTAATGTTTGGTTTAATAAAGGACACTTTCTTCATTCAATCTAATGTGACATCTCACATGCCATGTAGCTTCTGGAAATCACCATACCTTCATAAGATAATGAGAGTAAAAGAGGCAAGATAATATCATGATCTTAGTATTAGAGTTTTGACCTCACGGCTCCTCTGAAAGAGTTTTGGAACCCCTACTGGTATCTGGATAATACTTTGAGAACTGCTGAGATAAACCAAGCTGAATAAAATTATGATCTGGTTAAGTACCCTGGTTCAGAACTGTGTAAAGGTAAGAGTTTTGACTGGCTCCTTAATAGTAACCACCTAATATGGTTTTGATCTGTGTCCCCATCAAATCTTATGGTGATTTGTACTTCCATTGTTGGAGGTGGGGCCTGGTGGAGGGTGATTGGATCATGGGGGTGGATTTCTCAGGAATGGTTTAGCACCATCCCCCTTGGTGCTGTCATCACAATAGTGAGTGAGTTCTCATGAGACCTGGTCCCTTACACACGCGTGGCACCTCCCTTGCCCCTCTCTCGCTTCTGGCTCCTGCTGTGTAAGATGACTGCTCCCTCTTTGCCTTCTGCCTTGATTGGAAGCTTCCTGGTACCCCTACTCCAAAAGCAGAAGCTGCTATGCATCCTGCATAACCTGAAGAACGTGAGCCAATTAAACCTCTTTTCTTATAAATTACACAGTCTCAGGTACTTCTTTATAGCAATGAGAGAATGGCCTAATATACCACCTCAGTGAGGCTACCTTGAAAGTTCTCTCTGAAATAAGCATTCCCCATTCTCTATGTTCTGAAACTTAATGCTGTGTTTTTTCCCTTTGTGGAACATATTTCAAGTTATAATTTTAAAATTCACACCTTTGTTTTTCTTATTATGTTAACTCGATTCTCTCCCTCCCCAGACAGACTATAAACTTGGGTGTTTCTGCCTCATCAATTGACTATATGTAGCATTCTGCCTAGCAAAAGCTATACACAATGTCAAAAATATACAAAAAATAATCAACTTATAGTTGAATTACTGAACGTTTTAACCCTGAATTCAGAAAGCATAAAGATGTCAGTTATCCATATTCAGTAGTTATTTGCTGACTTAATTAATGAATAAATTAGTGATATTATTGCTTTTCTGACTTATCTTTGTGTTCTTTTTTTTTTTTAGAGTCTTGCTGTGTCACCCAGGTTGGAGTTCAGTGGCACAATCTCGGCTCACTGCAACCTCTGCCTCCCGGGTTCAAGCAATTCTCCTGCCTCAGCCTCCCGAGTAGCTGGGATTACAGGTGCCCACCACCACACCTGGCTAAATTTTTTATTTTTAGTAGATACGGGGTTTTGCCATGTTGGCCAGGCTGGTCTACAACACTTGACCTCAGGTGATCTGCCCGCCTCGGCCTCCCAAAGTGCTGGGATCACAGGCATGAGCCACCAAGTCTGGCCTGTTCCTTAGTTCTTACATTGAGATGACAATGAACATAGGAGACTTGTAGTAAATACATTTTCATTAATTCATTCACTTCAAACAAACATGGTTTCAGAGTGCCTCTTATATACTGGTCAAGTTTGTAGGATAAAAAGATTAGTAAGACATAATAGTCATCCTCTGTGATATCTCTGTATATAATAAGGCACGCTAAAAAAGAAAAGACCTAAATAGAAAAAGTAGGTCCCGGCAGGAGAAAAGTAGGTCCTGTCTCTAAAGTGAGTGAAAGCTTGATATATTCAAGGAACTATAAGTAAGTCAGTACATACGAACCATATAGATTGCAAGAGGACCTGGCTCTGTAGTGCAATGGGTACTGCACTGGACTTGTAGATTACAAGAGGGAGCTAGGAAGCAGAGTAAGATATGAAGCTAGAGAGATCTGTAGATCCCAGGACCCACAGGTCTTGGGTTCTGTATTAAAAGGTTTGGAATTTATCCTGAAGGCAAACCGTTGTTCCATGGATTCGTTGTACCTATCTACAAGAGAAAGCTGTGGGCTCAGAGACATGTCCACCAAGCTCTGAGCCAGTGCCTCTATTCTACCACTTGCTATGAAGATCCAGGGCCCAGGAGAACTCATAAAACTCAAAACTCTTAGCTAAATTTCCTCATGGATGTCTAAGCTTTATTATTGTATAAGAGACACAGCACTGAGTATCAGTATCCTGGTTGAAAGAGGTTATTGGCCCCTTTACAAAACATCTGCAGCAAGCCACTTGATGCCACTAATTCAGAAGCAGGTATTTTGCCAACTTTGTTTTGCCAACATACATTTTGGCAATGATTTTGCCAACATATATTTCTTAGTAACATAGAGGCAAAATGTCTAAACCAAAGCTTTGCTAATTAAATCCAGAGGCACGTATAAAGAATAATGGAAAGCACGTTAGCTTTGTCCAGGAATGCAAGATTGGTTTAACATTCAAAAAGTCAATGGATGTAATTCATTTCATTTATAAAATAAAGAAGAAAAAACATGATTATATCCATAGGTTACTAATAACATTTGATAAAAGATAACACTTATTCATAACACAATTCTTAGTAAACTAGAAATAGAAAGAAATTTTCTCCATCTAATAATGGATATCTTCAAAAATATACAAAAAATCCTTAAGGTTGAATTGTTGAAAGTTTTTATCCTGAATTTGGAAAGCCATAAGGATATCAGTTACCATCACTTTTACTCAACATTTTACTGGAGATTCTAGTCAGCAAGAAAAATAAAAGATATAAATATTGAAAGGAGAGGGGAAAACTGTATTATTTGCAGATGATGAGATTGTGTACATTGAAAATCTGGAAACTCTATGTATAAACACAGAGCAATATCAAAGAAATTATTATACTTTTATGTATTAGCAACAAATTATCATGTACAAAAACTGAAAAATACACAGGTATAGTAGTATAAAAAATAAAATACCCAAGGATAAATTTAACAAAGTATGTGTAAAATTTCTGCACAGAAAACTAAAAAAAGATTAATGAGATAAAATACCTAAATAAATGAAGAGTCATACCATTTTTAAGAATTAGGAGACTAGGAGACTATTGTTTAAGATGTCACTTCTCTCTAAATTTATCTACAGGTTCAATAAAATGACAATAAAAATTTCAGATTTGCCAAGAATAGCAAAGATAATCTTGAAGAAGAGAAAGAATGTTGGAGATTTTATGTAAGCATTTATTGAGACTATATTAATTAAAACAGTATTGATGCCAAGATGGACAAATAGATGAAGAGAAAAAAGAGCCCAGTGACAGATTCACATAAACAACTTATTTACAACAAATGCGCCACTGTAGTGCAAGGTAAAATGAGGTGCATTTTAAACATAGTGCTAGATTAATTTTATATCCCAACTTAAAAAAATCTTGGCCCCTAATTTATGCCATATACAAAAAATCAATTCCAGAAACATCATAGAACTAAATGAGAAAGTTAAAACCATGCAGCTTCTTAAAAGAGTTTTTTTTTAACCTTCAGTTAGGCAGTTGTTTTTTGTTTTCTTTTTTCTTTTTCAAATCCAGAAGTGCTGCTAATAGCCATAAAAGGAAAGATTGATAAATTGGAATGAATTAAAATTCAGAACTTTATTTTATTAGATGATCTCATTCAGATAATAAAAAGACTAGTGAGAGAATGGAAGAAATTTGCCATATATCTCCAACAAAGAATTCCTATGATTTTGTGGATCTATACATGTATCTTATCTGTTAATCTATGTCCTCTGTATATCAATAAGAAATAAATAGCCAACAAGAAAGTGGCCAATAATTTTAGCAACCATTTTATGAAAAAGAATATTCGAGTGACCAATAAGCATATGAAAAAGTGTTCAACAGCATTAGGCATCTGGGAAACGCAAATAGAATCACATAGAGTTACTACTATACATCCGCAAGAATGATTACAACAAACTCAAACCCCGAATCCCCAGAATATAGCAAGTGCTTGATGGTCATAGAGTAACTGAGAATTCTCATCCGCGTTGGGAAACACTTTGGCAATACCTTCTAAAAACTAACAATATACTTATCCTGTAATGCGATAATTTCCCTCCTAAATATACAGTCATGCATCACTTAAACAATAGGAAAATGTTCTGAGAAATGCATTGTTAGGCAATTTCATCATTGGTACAGCCTACTACAAACCTAAGCGACACGGTCTACCCTATTACTCTTAAGCTACAAACCTGAATAGCATGTTACTGTACTGAATACCGCAGGCAGTTGTAACACAAAGGTAAGTATTTGTGTATCTAAACATAGAAAAGCTATAGTAAAAATACTGTATTATAATCTTACGTGACTGCTGTCATATATGTAGTCTGTCACAGACTGAAATGTCATTATGTGGCTCATGATTGCATTTCCAACAGAAATGTTAAGTACGTGCACTGCAATGTGTACAAGAATGTTTATAACACCATTATTCACCTTAGTCCCAAACTGATGAAAATCCAAAAGTCCATTACAAAGTGAATGGATTAATTGTGAAATTATAATACAGTGGAATACTACATAGCAATGAGAATAGCAACAACAACATGGATGAATCTTACAGGTAAAAGATTGAGTGAAGAAGACACAGCTGAGTCTACAGTATATGAAGTCTACACTATGAAATACATTTATAATAAATAAAAAGACAGGTAAACTGATCTTTGGTAATCAATTTTAGAGCTCCTTGGATGTGGGGTAGGAATAGGGTAGGTAATGATTAGAAGTGGGTATGAGAGAGGCCTCTGGTTGGCTGGTAATTATTTAAATCTGGGCTGTGTAGTGGTTGTGTTTCTTTTGTAAAATTCATGAAAATAGATATTTTAAATTTGTACACTTTATGGTATGCATAATAAAATAAATTTAAAAATAAAAGAGTGAAACAATACAAATCTTTTGTTTTATACACAGAATGCAGGCACATATTTAAGACTTCCTCCTATACTACTGATTTGTTACATTACTCTGTCTCAGAAATACTTTTATTAAAGATCTATGTTTAATGTAATGGATTCTTGATTCTCTTATGACAGGGCAGCCAGTACAGAAGAAGAGTACATTGCAGTGCTTGGCTCTGTCTGTGAATGGGAACAGACCACTCTCCTCAGTTTGAAAGTTTTATCAATGAGTTCGCGGACTCTCTTGAGTCTCTAATTCTGCTGTTGCTTTGTGTTCAGCCGAACAATTATTTCGCATAATAGCTGATAAAAAGTATGTTAGTAAACATGGCAGAAGTGGGGCAATAGTGCAAGTAAGACTAGCTAGTGCGATTTTAAAATTCAAGGGTGATGGTGGCTTTCCCTTGAGGTGCTCTCAAGGGAAAAACTTGCAGGAGGGGAAGCAGGGGCTAAAGATCAGGTCACAACTGGGATAGGCAGATGGCAGGCAGACATCCCTGCAGACAAGGACTACAATGGGGTGGCTGATATCCAGAAGAAATAATGTCCCATGACTTGTGATGATTTCAAGGGAGTTCAAGTGAATGGAGAATCCAATCAAATATTTATTGAGTGTCTGCTCTTGAACAGGGACTATTTCAGGCACTGTAAATGATTGAACATATGCCGTATATTCAATACATAGGAACCACACCTTCACACTCTATAGTGCTGATTTATTTAGCATTCCCATTTCCAACAAGGCATCTCCTGTGCTAATGAGAGTATGATTATATCTTTAAAAAGGCATACTTTTTATTTTGAACATAATCTATTATATAATCTATTACTGACTTGTATAGAAGGTCTAGTGAGGGAGAAAGGGAATCTTGATTTGTCCACATTCATGTCTAGCTCCTCTAACAGCAACGATCTACATTTGTAAGAAATTTAGACAATTAATAGTGACCATGAGTTACAGTAAAATGCACCAGCTTATATGTGACTTGTACCAATGTCAACTAAATGTAAGATTTGCCTGTATAGCATAGCATGAGTTAATCAATAATTATGTGTTAAATGGCCAGCTTTAGAATCTCGTCTATTTGAGGTTTTTGCATTTTAAGTGGTGTATTTAATTTGTACATATCCTGAAATTATAAGTGTCATTCTGACATGATGCATTTAGCAAAGTATATATTCTTATGCATGGAAAGTATATTTTAGAATGATGGAATGACTCCTTTAAGCACATACATGCACACACAACACTGACTGATACCGTAATTATATTGTGGCAATCCTGTGCACATTGCATACTGTGAAATAGTTTCATTATGCCTGAAGATCCAAAGATTTTACGAGTAAAATATAGGCTACGGCTGGTTTCTTTTTCATTACAATATAGAATAAGTGCATGTGCAAGCAATGTATAGAAGTGACTCCCAACGAAGAGTCAGAAGCTAGCCATATAAAGCGGTGACCATAGGCTGGACTTGTAGTCAGAGCTGAATATGGAGTTAGATTCGGTTATGTATTAGCTGTGTGGTCTTAGCAATTTACCTAACCTTACTCAGTGAAGCTCAGAAAGAAGCCTCAGTTTCCTTCAATGTAAGATGAGGAATATAATAGTACTCATCTCTTAGGGTTATCGTGAAATTTACTTTAGATGAAGTATACAAAATTCCAGCCTCACCATAAGCATTACAAAAAGGACTATTGATTTTTAGGAGAAGCTTCTATGCTAACCAGATTTATTCTACCACTCTCTGCTGATTATAAGGGTCTCTCCTTATTCAAGATCCAGTTATGATGAAATCCTTCTGAAAAACTGCAGGGCATTTTTACATTTCCTAGAGAGGATGGAAGCTCCTGCTACAACATCCCCACTCCTAGCCTGTATTATCTTGGGTGTCTCTGTGAGGTTTAAATGAATAGATGACATTTTGTGCCATGATACAATTTAATCACCAAGCAAACTGATAAAATAGATTCAAGGGTTTAGAGTCATTAAGAATGAGTGACTGGGCCGAGCATGGTGGTTCACGCCTGTAATCCCAGCACTTTTGGAGGCTGAGGCAGATGTATGACCTGAGGTCAGGAGTTCAAGAACAGCCTGGCCAACATGGCGAAACACCGCCACTACTAAAAATACAAAAGTTAGCCAGGTGTGGTGGCACACGCCTGTAACCCCAGCTTCTCAGGAGGCTGAGGCAAGAGAATTGCTTGAACCTGGGTGGTGGAGGTTGTGGTGAGCCAAGATCGCGCCATTGCACTCCAGCCTAGGCAACAGAGTGAGACTCTGTCTCAAATAAATAAATAAATAAATAAATAAATAAATAATTGTTAGCCAAAATCCATTTCCCATCTATGTCTTTGGGAGCCAAGCCTTGAACTTCTCATGAGCCAGTTTCATGAATGCTTTAAAATTTAACAATCTGGCCAGGCGCAGTGGCTCAAGCTTGTAATCCCAGAACTTTGGGAGGCCAAGACGGGCAGATCACGAGGTCAGGAGATCGAGACCATCCTGGCTAACACGGTGAAACCCTGTCTCTGCTAAAAACTACAAAAAACTAGCCGGGTGACGTGGCGGCGCCTGTAGTCCCAGCTACTCGGGAGGCTGAGGCAGGAGAATGGCGTGAACCCGGGAGGCAGAGCTTGCAGTGAGCTGAGATCCGGCCACAGCACTCCAGCCTGGGCAACAGAGCAAGACTCCATCTCAAAAAAAAAAAAAAAAAAAAAAAATTTAACAATCTATTTCCGATTCAGGGTCCATAGTTGAGCAAATGTGCTAAATTTAGTTAATTTTTTTTCCTAGAGCCTAATTGTATACTCCTGAGACTCCACCTAATCCTATGCTCTTTCATTCATTTTGCATGTCTCATTTGAATTATTGTATCAAAGATGAATATTCCAATACTAAGTGAAAGAGGGGGTAGAATTCTATCTACTACTAGCGGGGAAGAGAAGTCACAACTGGAGAAAGCAAACAGAGACAAAAAGAAGTAAAATGAATTTCCCTAAATTTATGTAAATACTTGTTTCTATATACTGTCTGTTCAATCTTTGCAGCCTAATTCCTCCTCTTTCTGCTATAGGAATTCAGACAAGGCTTTCTCTTCAAAGGTGAAGATTACTCTTCGTTGAAGAGTCCTTAGAACTTCTTGGTAGTTGGTTAAAATCCGAAAACATTACAGCAATCTCTCATCCAATCAAGAAAGAGCAATTCCATAACTCATTTCTGACTTCTCTGAGAGTATCTCTGTGCCAACAAAAGTACCCTTGCTAGGAACATCGTTACTCTGCTTTCCTTTCCTCAAGTTTCCACTTCCTTCTGGTAAAATAACCAACATATTAAGCCACTTCATCACTAACACCACTGGCACCATGGGAAAAAATGACACGGTTATTGGCAACACTTGTTTGCTCACTACTGTTTAGCTGGTCAGAAAGTGGAGAAAACAAGAGGAGACAAGCAAATTATGTTTGAAATGAAACTGACTTTCATCAAGCCAAGGTTTGTCAAGTTTGGTATATTCTTTCTTTTGCTCTTACTCACCCCAGGTTTTCTTTGCAGTCTGAAGATAGCCATTTGAAATGCTCTTTGAGGGATGTAAAGTCAACCCCGGATCCAAAGTAGCTTTGATGTTTGTCAGGAAAATGCTGGAGTTCTATATACTACAGTTTTCACAGAGCATGAAGAACTCCAACTTCAGATAACCTGCAAAAAAAGTCAGAAAGCAATTAAATGTAAAAATAAATTCCTTTGTTAAAACAAAAAGAATTAGTGTCTTTCTCTCAGGCTCATTTAGAAGATTTTCCAACCTTTCTTCCATAAGAAATATGTATGTAGGCATTAAATTTAGTTATTACTTCAAACAGAACATTGATATGTCAATTGAAAGAAATATGTATAGGGTGAAGTTGACTTTAATATCTTATTGAGCAATGTGACAAGAATTTGAAAATGTATAAACTAACCACGGGATGACCTTTCAAAACTGAAATGCATAGGTGTAGATTACATTTTCTCATTCAATTACTTATTTTGAAATCTAAATTAAAGCACACACAACACCAAATTAAATCTCTCCTCCCCAGAGTGAATATCTCAATCATTTACAACTAAGCAACTTAAACATCCAGTAATCAACAAACATTAATATGTAAATACTTTGTTTTAATAAGCCATAAACATTAATAAGCAAATGGCTGAAATTACTCCTGCTGAAATGATTCATCTGCAACCCAAAATATAGAATAAGGGCTGCAGAGAAATAAAACTGTTAAATTCAATTCTGAAAACATTCATGTGAGTTTGCATAAATCCTCTTTATTTTCTAGTGAATTTTTTTCAAGATTTTTTTTTTCCTCCCCCTGCTAGGAGCCTTATGAAACTGAAATGTCAAGTGAGGGTTGCTTTATATCATGTTCCGTCAGTCAAAGGAAGGGAGGCTTTATGCATCTGTTGCTAGTATATTGGCACTTTTTGAAGAGTGTTTCGGTGGGAGCGAGAATAAATAAAGATCCTTCAGGCACTTTCTCATTTATGGATGAGGAATCAAAGCAGTCTGAAACTTCATTTTCAGCCTGATACCCTGAAGATCGTTGGCTGATAATTCTGGATGGAACAGCTTATCTTGGAGGATTAGGGAGAACATGGCCTTCCTATTACTTCTGGCTTCAGCCTATTCAGCTGGGTAGACTTTGTCACACAGTATCTGGGCCTTTACATATGTCACTAATCTTATCTATAGCTTTTCAGCTCCTTCTGTTGGAGCTGTGGTTTCCCGTGCCTAACCCTCCCATTTCTTCATTACAGCAGATGTATAGGCATTAGTCTTTCCTAACAACCTTTCTGCACCATGTCATTTGGTAATGGTGAGTTTTGCAGACGTGCGGCTTTCATGAGCAGGTTGGGGTAGGATTTTATCCCAAATCTTGAGACTCTCACATCAGTTACATTAAAAAGCTCCCTGCAGTCCTGAAACAAACTCATTTTTCCTTTTTACCAAATCCACATAACAAAATGAAATAATCTCCACAGCACATTATCTCTGCAACCACTAAAGATAACATGGACATCTCCCTTGCATGCCTATGGGTACATGCCAGACTGTCACTTCTCTCCCTCAGGTACCAGGCAGTGGTTCACCTGTGGAACAAATATTAAATCCTTAGTGTGTGTAAGACATCAAGAAGCCAGGGACATGATTTTAAAACTGACTCTGTCCTCAAGATGTCTACAATCCAGTGGGGGAAATGTGAACTCACAGATAACTACAATGTGAGGTTAAAAAAAAAAAAAAAAAAAAAAAAAAAAAAAAAAAAAAAAAAAAAAAATGGCGCACATCCGGGAGAGGCACATTAAGTGCTTGGATAGTTCATGAGAGTCAGATAAGCAAGAGGAAGAATCTGAGAATGCTGGGTGAAGGAGGTCACATTTGCAAACAACAAAGGTTTGAATAGCTGTGATGGGGATCAGGAATCTTCTAGTTTCTATTTCCCAGTTATTTTCAGAATAAAGGATATAATTTCAAAAGTGGTAAGAGAGTTAGCAACTGAAGCCAGAAGCGATCTGTATAGTTTGTACTTTTCCCCCCATCAAATATCCACTTTCCACCTTACTCTCATATTAACTTCACATTTAGTTGAGCACTCTTCTCCCCTGAATAAAGACCACATTTATCAGCCACCCCTGTAGTTCTGTGAGACCATGTATATGTGTTCTGGTCAGTGAGATGCAAGTAGAGGAAATCATTTTTAACATCAGGGATGATATTTTCTTCTTCTCTTCTACTCTTTTGGTTTATGGAATATAGATATGAGGGTTGGATCTCCAGCAGCCATTTGGAACATGAGGATGAAGGCCACACCCTAGGAATGGTAGAGTGAGAAGCTGGAAAAAACCTGGGTCTCTGGCTATGGAGACTCCACACCGGTTTTTCCAATTGATCTCCAGCCTGCTTTTATACAAGAGAGAAACAAACTTCTGTCTTCTTTTAGAAATGATTTTTTTATGTCTCTGGTACTCATAGCCGAACTGCCCTAATCAGTACTCACTGCTAAAATCCTAGTTTTTTGATCACTTATTATACAATGATACCTAATAAAGTTTTTAGTTTCCTCGTGTAGCATTACAACGACATGATGCATCATCCACAAAATATTTTTTGAGTTCCTGCAATGTTCAGGACATTTTTCCAGGCAAAAACAACAAAAACTATGAAACAGATTTTACTCAGAGGGTTAAAACATGCTTGCTAATAGATCTATATGCAATCATTAACTGAGAGTGTAGAGGGAGGAATATTCCTCATAATATAGATGTTGAGAGGAGACAGTAGACACAACTGCAATGGGATTGCCAGATAAAACATAGGATACCCAGTTAAAGTCAAATTTCAGAATTAAAAAGTGAATACTTTTTCGTATCACTAGATCCCAAATATTGCATGGGACACACATATATTTCAAAAATTATTTGCTGTTTATCTGATATTCAAATCCCAAGTTCAAATTCTAAATTTTAATCATCCTAAACTTTGCATGGGATATACTTATGCTAAAAAATCATTTATCAATTTTCTGAAATTCAGAATTAACCAGGAAATAGTATTTTTATTTGCTAAATCAGACAACTATCAACTGTGAGCCTCTGAGATGTCTTCCAGAGAAGGTCAGAACTAAGCTGTAGAATGAGGGAATCAATCGAAAGACAGGGATGGGGCCATCTGTTTCAAAGCATGGTTCATGGCCATGTATCAGACCTCAGGCTAGGGCACCAGATAAACATGACCCATTTTCTTACAGTGTCAATTTTACTCAAAAAAAAAAAAAAAAAAAGTGTAAAATAATATTATACTGAACATTGAACAGAATACAAAATGTGCATGTATTTTAATATAAAGCAGGATTTCTTAATTTCAGCACTTGACATTTTGGGCTGAGTAATTCTTTGTTGCAGGGAAGTGTCCTGTGCATTGCAGAATGTTTAGCAGCATCCCTGGCCTCAACCCCCAGATGCACAATTCCAGTTGTAACAACCAAAAATGTCTCCAGACACTGCCAAATGTCCCCTGTAGTTGGGTGGAAAACTCATGCTTGGTTGAAAACTACAACTATAAGGCATGATACTTCTAAAAATATTTTGCGATTGTGATGAACCATTTTGGGCTTTGTCCCTAGAGTGTCAACCTTATGTATTTATTCCCCTCATCACTAAGGTCCTTTTGTGGACAACTGTGAGATATAACCAAAGAAATAAGCACCTTAGTGCCAATTTAAGCAAGGATGTTACTTTTCTTTCTGATTTATAAGTTTCTTTTTCTTGAACTTTCCAGACTGTAAACTCCTTAAGGCAAGCACAATTCATCTACCAGAACCCCTAGACCCAGCACATGACAGGCAGCCCATCCATATGAACTGAACTGGGGAGCAAAAGTTTTCAGTTTGTTTAGAGAATCCCAGGGATGGGTGAACAAGTCGGGGAGTGGGGTTTAGGGGAGGTGGGAAGGGAGCAGCAGTAGGGAGGATGGCCTTTAAAATGACCTCAGGTCAATTTCTAGGTGAAGGCAACACAGATAATATTAGCAATATGTAGGATTGATTTCAAGAGCAGAAGTTTAACTTGAATGCAATCTTGCAGATATTTTTCCCCAGATGCTTTAACATTTGTTGTTTGGAGTTATTGACCATTGTCTGCACTTCCTGTTTTCACTTGAAAATTTCTAGTCTCTCCCCACTTAGTCAGAAGCAATGTTTCCTCTAAACTGTATGCCACTGTGGTTGTACCAGTCCTCAATTACCACTGCCTAAGGCCTCTATTTGTAATCAGCCACCCACTCTGCTTTTCTGGCAAGAAAAGCACACCTGAAATGAAAAAAAAGCCTCTAGGCAAGTACAGCATACTGATAAGAAAACAGCCAAAGCTTTTGACTCTCGGCTGCACAACCAATTTCTCCATGGTGACAGGAGAATCCAAGAGGAGGATGACACTTCTAAGAAGCATGAAGATCCAAGTGGAAACAACTTGAATGGTATAAAAAGATAAGACTATGTGTGTCTGTGTACATGCTTTTGTGAGTGTGTGTGTACATCCGTGTGTGTGTGTGTGTGTGCGTGCATGTGTGTGTGCGTGCATGTGTGTATGTAGGCCTGTTCCCACGCACATTAAAAAGAACAATGCAGTAACTAGATTTTTTTTTTCTTAGAACTAGTTTGTTTAAGAGCTGTTGCCATAAAGATCATGAACATAGAGAATGGATTTTGCAGGCATAAGATGTTATGCCTGAAAACAGTTCTTCCTGCTTAAATGGTTCTCACTCTTAATGTTTATCTGCTTCTTTCTTTTTTTTTTTTATTATATTTTAAGTTCTAGGGTACATGTGCACAACGTGCAGGTTTGTTACATATGTATACATGGGCCATGTTGGTGTGCTGCACCCATTAACTCGTCATTTACATTAGGTATATCTCCTAATGCTATCCCTCCCCACAATAGGACCCGGTGTGTGATGTTCCCCCTCTTGTGTCCAGGTGATCTCATTGTTCAATTCCCACCTATGAGTGAGAACATGTGGTATTTGGTTTTCTGTTCTTGCGATAGTTTGCTGAGAATGATGGTTTCCAGCTGCATCCATGTCCCTACAAAGGACACGAACTCATCCGTTTTTATGGCTGCATAGTATTCCATGGTGTATATGTGCCACATTTTCTTAATCCAGTTTGTCACCGATGGACATTTGGGTTGATTCCAAGTCTTTGCTGTTGTGAATAGTGCCGCAATAAACATACATGTGCATGTGTCTTTATAGCAGCATGACTTATAATCCTTTGGGTATGTCCCCAGTAATGGGATGGCTGGGTCAAATGGTATTTCTAGTTCTAGATCCTTGACGAATTGCCACACTGTTTTCCACAATGGTTGAACTAGTTTACAGTCCCACCAACAGTGTAAAAGTGTTCCTGTTTTTCCACATCCTCTCCAGCACCTGTTGTTTCCTGATTTTTTAATGATTGTCATTCTAACAGATGTGAGATGGTATCTCATTGTGGTTTTGATTTGCATTTCTCTGATGGCGAGTGGTGATGAGCATTTTTTCATGTGTCTGTTGGCTGTATGAATGTCTTCTTTTGAGAAGTGTCTGTTCATATCCTTTGCCCACTTTTTGATGGGGTTGTTTGTTTGTTTTTCTTGTAAATTTGATTGAGTTCTTTGTAGGTTCTGGATATTAGCCCTTTGTCAGATGAGTAGACTGCAAAAATTTTCTCCCATTGTGTAGGTTGCCTGTTCACTCTGGTGGTAGTTTATTTTGCTGTGCAGAAGCTCTTTAGTTTAATTACATCCTATTTGTCAATTTTGGATTTTGTGGCCATTGCTTTTGGTGTTTTAGACATGAAGTCCTTTCCCATGCCTATGTCCTGAACAGTATTACCTAGGTTTTCTTCTAGGGTTTTTATGGTTTTAGGTCTAACATTTAAGTCTCTAATCCATCTTGAATTAATGTTCGTATAAGGAGTAAGGAAAGGATCCCGTTTCAGCTTTCTACTTATGGCTAGCCAATTTTCCCAGCACCATTTATTAAATAGGGAATCCTTTCGCCATTTCTTGTTTTTGTCAGGCTTGTCAAACATCAGATGACTGTAGATGTGTGGTATTATTTCTGAGGGCTCTGTTCTGTTCCATTGGTCTGTATCTCTGTTTTGGTGCCAGTACCATGCTGTTTTGGTTACTGTAGCCTTGTAGTATAGTTTGAAGTCAGGTAGCGTGATGCCTCCAGCTTTGTTCTTTTGGCTTAGGATTGCCTTGGCAATGCGGGCTCTTTTTTGGTTCCATATGAACTTTAAAGCAGTTTTTACCAATTCTGTGAAGAAAGTCTTTGGTAGCTTAATGGGAATGGCATTGAATCTATAAATTACCTTGGGCAGTATGGCCATTTTCACAATATTGATTCTTCCCATCCATGAGCATGGTATGTTCTTCCATTTGTTTGTGTCCTCTTTGATTTCACTGAGCAGTGGTTTATCATTCTCCTTGAAGAGGTCCTTTACATCCCTTGTGAGTTGGATTCCTAGGTATTTTACTCTCTTTGGAGCTATTATGAATGGGAGTTCATTCATGATTTGGCTCTCTGTTTCTCTGTTACTGGTGTATAAGAATGCTTGTGATTTTTGCGCATTGATTTTGTATCCTGAGACTTTGCTGAAGTTGCTTATAAGCTTGAGGAGATCTGGGGCTGAGACGATGGGGTTTTCTAAATATACAATCATGTCATCTGCAAACAGGGACAATTTGACTTCTTCTTTTCCTAACTGAATACCCTTTATTTCTTTCCCTTGCCTGATTGCAAACAGGGACAATTTGACTTCTTCTTTTCCTAACTGAATACCCTTTATTTCTTTCCCTTGCCTGATTGCCCTAGCCAGAACTTCCAACACTATGTTGAATAGGAGTGATGAGAGAGGGCATCCCTGTCTTGATCCAGTTTTCTTTTTTTTTTGAGACGGAGTCTCGCTCTGTCGCCCAGGCTGGAGTGCAGTGGCCGGATCTCAGCTCACTGCAAGCTCCGCCCCCCAGGTTTACGCCATTCTCCTGCCTCAGCCTCCCAAGTAGCTGGGACTACAGGCGCCCACCACCTCACCCAGCTAGTTTTTTGTATTTTTTAGTAGAGACGGGGTTTCACCATATTAGCCAGGATGGTCTCGATCTCCTGACCTCGTGATCCGCCCGTCTCGGCCTCCCAAAGTGCTGGGATGATCCAGTTTTCAAAGGGAATGCTTCCAGTTTTTGCCCATTCAGTATGATATTGGCTGTGGGTTTGTCATAAATAGCTCTTATTATTTTGAGATACGTTCCATCAATACTGAATTTATTGAGAGTTTTTATCATGAAGGGCTGTTGAATTTTGTCAAAGGCCTTTTCTGCATCTAGTGAGATAATCATGTGGTTTTTGTCTTTGGTTCTGTTTATATGCTGGATTACGTTTATTGATTTGCGTATGTTGAACCAGCCTTGCATCCCAGGGATGAAGCCCACTTGATCATGGTGGATAAGCTTTTTGATGTGCTGCTGGACTTGGTTTGCCAGTATTTTATTGAGGATTTTTGCATCAATGTTCATCAGGGATATTGGTCTAAAATTCTCTTTTTTGTTGTTGTGTCTCTGCCAGGCTTTGGTATCAGGATGATGTTGGCCTCGTAAAATGAGTTAGGGAGGATTCCCTCTTTTTCTATTGATTGGAATAGTTTCAGACGGAATGACACCAACTCCTCCTTGTACCTCTGGTAGAATTTGGCTGTGAATCCGTCTGGTCCTGGACTTGTTTTGGTTGGTAGGCTATTAATTATTGCCTCAATTTCAGAGCCTGCTATTGGTCTATTCAGGGATTCAACTTCTTCCTGGTTTAGTCTTGGGAGAGTGTATGTGTCCAGGAAATTATCCATTTCTTCTAGGTTTTCTAGTTTATTTGCATAGCGGTGCTTATAGTATTCTCTGATGGTGGTTTGTATTTCTGTGGGGACGGTGGTGATATCCCCTTTACCATTTTTTATTGCATCTATTTGATTCTTCTCTCTTTTCTTCTTTATTAGTCTTGCTAGTGGTCTATCAATTTTGCTGATCTTTTCAAAAAACCAGCTCCTGCATTCATTGATGTTTTGGAGGGTTTTTTATGTCTCTATCTCCTTCAGTTCTGCTCTGATCTTAGTTATTTCTTGCCTTCTGCTAGCTTTTGAATGTGTTTGCTCTTGCTTCTCTAGTTCTTTAAATTGTGATGTTAGGGTGTCAATTTTAGATCTTTCCTGCTTTCTCTTGTGGACATTTAGTGCTATAAATTTCCCTCTACACACTGCTTTAAATGTGTTCCAGAGATTTTGGTATGTTGTATCTTTGCTCTCATTAGTTTCAAAGAACATCTTTATTTTTGCCTTCATTTCGTTATGTACCCAGTAGTCATTCAGGAGCAAGTTGTTCAGTTTCCACATAGTTGAGCGGTTTTGATTGAGTTTCTTAGTCCTGAGTTCTAGTTTGATTGCACTGTGGTCTGAGAGACAGTTTCTCTTCTTTTACATTTCCTGAGGAGTGCTTTACTTTCAACTATGTGATCAATTTTTGAATAAGTGCGATGTGGTGCTGAGAAGAATGTATATTCTGTTGCTTTGGGGTAGAGAGTTCTGTAGATGTCTATTAGGTCCACTTGGTGCAGAGTTGAGTTCAATTCCTGGATATCCTTGTTAACTTTCTGTCTCGTTGATTTGTCTGATGTTGACAGTGGGGTGTTAAAGTCTCCCATTATTATTGTATGGAAGTCTAAGTCTCTTTGTAAGTCTCTAATGACATGCTTTATGAATCTGGGTGCTCCTGTATTGGGTGCATATATATTTAGGATAGTTAGCTCTTCCTGATGAATTGATCCCTTTACCATTATGTAATGGCCTTCTTTGTCTCTTTCGATCTTTGATGGTTTAAAGTCTGTTTTGTCAGAGACTAGGATTGCAACCCCTGCTTTTTTTGTTTTCCATTTGCTTGGTAGATCTTCCTCCATTCCTTTATTTTGAGCCTATGTGTGTCTCTGCATGTGAGATGGGTCTCCTGAATACATCAAACTGATGGGTCTTGACTCTTTATCCAATTTGCCATTCTGTGTCTTTTAATTGGACCATTTAGTCCATTTACATTTAAGGTTAATATTGTTATGTGTGAACTTGATCCTGTCATTATGATATTAGCTGGTTGTTTTGTTCGTTAGTTGATGCAGTTTCTTCCTAGCATCGACGGACTTTACGTTTTGACATGTTTCTGCAATGGTTGGTACCTGTTGTCCCTTTCCATGTTTAGTGCTTCCTTCAGCATCTCTTGTAGGGCAGGCCTGGTGGTGACAAAATCTCTCAGCATTTGCTTGTCTGTAAAGGATTTTATTTCTCCTTCACTTATGAATCTTAGTTTGACTGGATATGAAATTCTGCGTTGAAAGTTCTTTTCTTTAAGAATATTGAATATCCGCCCCCACTCTCTTCTGGTTTGGAGAGTTTCTGCCGAGAGATCTGCTGTTAGTCTGATGGGCTTCCCTTTGTGGGTAACCTGACGTTTCTCTCTGGCTGCCCTTAACATTTTTTCCTTCATTTCAACTTTGGTGAATCTGACAATTATGTGTCTTGGAGTTGCTCTTCTCGAGGAGTATCTTTGTGGCGTTCTCTGTATTTCCTGAATTTGAATGTTAGCCTGCCTTACTTCGTTGGTGAAGTTCTCCTGGATGATATCCTGCAGGGTGTTTTCCAGCTTGGTTCCATTTTCCCCGTCACTTTCAGGCATACCAATCAGACATAGATTTGGTCTTTTCACATAATCCCGTATTTCTTGGAGACTTTGTTCATTTCTTATTACTCTTTTTTCTCTATACTTCTCACTTCATTTCATTCATTTGATCTTCAATCACTGATACTCTTTCTTCCAGTTGATTGAGTTGGTTACTGAAGCTTGTGCATTTGTCACGTAGTCTTGTGTTATGGTTTTCATCTCTATCAGTTCTTTTAAGGACTTATCTACATTGGTTATTCTAGTTAGCCATTCATCAAATCTTTTTTCTTTTTTTTTTTTTTTTTTTTTTTTTTGAGACGGAGTCTCGCTCTGTCGCCCGGACTGGAGTGCAGTGGCCGGATCTCAGCTAACTGCAAGCTCCGCCTCCCGGGTTTACGCCATTCTCCTGCCTCAGCCTCCCGAGTAGCTGGGACTACAGGCGCCCGCCACCTCGCCCGGCTAGTTTTTGTATTTTTAGTAGAGACGGGGTTTCACCGTGTTAGCCAGGATGGTCTCGATCTCCTGACCTCGTGATCCACCCGTCTCGGCCTCCCAAAGTGCTGGGATTACAGGCTTGAGCCACCGTGCCCGGCCCAAATCTTTTTTCAAGGTTTTAATTTCTTTGCGCTGGTTACATAGTTCCTCCTTTAGCTCTGAGAAGTTTGATCGACTGAAGCCTTCTCTCAACTCATCAAAGTCATTCTCTGTCCAGCTTTGTTCTGTTGCTGGCGATGAGCTGCGTTCCTTTGGATGGGGAGACACACTCTGATTTTTTGAATTTCCAGCTTTTCTGCACTGCTTTTTCCCCATCTTTGTGGTTTTTTATCTGCCTTTAGTCTTTGATGATGGTGAGGCACTGATGGGGTTTTGGTGTGGGTGTCCTTTCTGTTTGTTAGTTTTCCTTCTAACAGTCAGGGCCCTCAGCTGCAGATCTGTTGGAGTTTGTTTGAGGTCCACTCCAGGCCCTGTTTGCTTGGGTATCAGCAGCAGAGGCTGCAGAAGATAGAATATTGCTGAACAGCAACTGTTGCTGTCTGATTCTTGCTCTGGAAGCTTCGTCTCAGGGGTGCATCCAGCCGTGTGAGGTGTGAGGTGTCGGTCTGCACCTCAGCTGAAAATGCAGAAATTACTCGTCTTCTGTGTCTCTCACGCTGGGGGCTGGAGGCTGGAGCTGTTCCTATTCGGCCATCTTGGGCATGCCCCTGCTTCTTTCTTTCTCAAGTTCATTCTTTTGGTGTCTATTCTTTCTGCCCATACTTGCTTTCAGTCCATTCTTTGGCCATCTTCTCTCTCTCTCTCTTTCTCTACCCACCCCTCCCCCTTTTCTCTCTGAAAGGATGTTCTTGTGGGTCAGGCCACTGTGGTATCATGCCCCTTACTTCTTTCTGTCTTAAGTTCATCAGTGGCTATGATACTGAGGACTGGTTCTCCTCAGGTATAGGGAGGATCAAACAATAACTTCTAAGAACCATTAAAATGAGGAAAGACAGATACCCAGCTCTCTTTACATCCCAGGCCCATAGTATCATTCTCACAAGTTTTCTAAATACAGCTCCCCAAGCAACCAGTACAATGCACTTGGAGTTGGCATTTTAGATAAAACTCCTTTGTCATCCCTGTCTAGAGTAATAGGAGATGGTAGGAGTGGGAAGAGTAGAAGAAGTAACTAGGAGTGTGAAGGGTGACTGAAACAGGGGCATTAGACCTGAGGTTAAGAGGGTAAAGTGCTTAGGAAACTCTGGCTATGAAGGAAGCAGACCTCAGAAATATGTCTGTAAAGGAGGATGTGATTCTTGGTATGAATTGCACTATGAATGTACATTGTCTTTATATGTGATGGAGAAAAGCTATAAAAAATGTTAAGGGAGGTACTATACATTGACATGGTTACAGATAATGGTAAACTCATAAAGAAAAATACAAATTATAAAATCTCGGCTTTCCTACATAAAATTAATAATAATTATATCCATATAAATGAACTATTTACTGTCTTTGTCTTTTTATCATGCAGCATGACAAATCATAAACATATCATTAATGATGCAACAGATTGACTTTTGCTATACATTTTATTTCATGACAACATCAAACTCACAATATATTATCTCAAAAATTAGACATAAAGACATTCATATTTCTCTTGATTTTTCTAGTAACAAAGCTTTGCTTACCTTATTCACTGGGGTGTTGCCATCTGGTCAGAGTGTCTGGCTACTAATTTACAAGTTAGAAGAGACTATAACACATTCTTACATTTTTCTCCTAAATCAAAAGAACAGAAGATGAAACACCTAATTTTATGTAGTTGACAATGTTGCTCCCAATTGTTACTGATGAAATACCCATGCTATGAGTCTGTCTTTTCATTTGTAGTGAAATTTTTTTGAATGCATTCAGATTTTTTTTCTTAGCCATTTTGTAGTAGAATACTGATAACTTTTCTTCTTCTTCTTTTGGCTGATTCACTGTGATGCAAAAAGACTGAATCCAGTCTTTTCCATTCCACTGAGAATATAACAATACTAGGAGGCATGAGCGAGGGTCAGGCATTGCTCCCAGGAAGACTTCAGTTTTTCCCACGGGGAAAATAAAGTCACATATGCTTCAATTTATGAACATTCATCTTTGTTATTCCATTTCTTCTTCTTTCTCTCTAATTCAGACACTCATTTTTTCTGGAAGATTTATTTATTTAGCTCTGCCTCCGAGTCTTAACATTTCAATTTGTCAAGTATTCTCAATGCCAAAATAATTGCAAACATATGCCAGATAGAGAGCACCCTAATAAATAAGATATAGGCCTGGCCGTCAGCAATTTTTTTTGTCCATTTATAAAATAGAAGCATTAATTAATAATTCCATATTACTGGTAAGATAGATCTTGTGGGAATCCAAAAATTTCATCCTACCTCAGCTTGATTTCTAGCTCAATTTCCCATAAAAATTGCTTCTTCCATTAAAGCAGGTCCTGTCAGTGGCCTACCCAACAGCCATTGCTTGACTTCTTCCTTGCTAATGGAATCCTAATTTTGTTTGGTGCAATGTGATAAATGATGATTGACATAAGCCAACTATGAGAAATTTATTTTGCTTTGCAACGCAAAGATATGGTCACCTGGCCCAACTTTAGCAAAGGAGGAGTCTGTGGTGGGGTTTCTGGGAAAGCATTTGCTTCCTGACAAAAAAGACTGATATGGGGGAGAGCTTGTGGGTGAACAATCTTACCCTTCTTTTATGCTGGGGATGCTATTGTGAGGACATGATGCTTGAAGCTGTGGCAGCAATCATTGGACAGTGCAGCATTAAGCATAAATATGGAAAGTCAAATGCCAAGAATGGAGGCACAAAAGGATGAAAAGAGTCTGGACCACTGAGGACATTGTTAAACTTCTGAATGGACTGTCAAATTTCTACATTCAGATTTCTTGTTAACCATACTACACATGCCCTTATCATCATAGCTGATGTTAACCAACTTTCTCGGTTCCTTGCAGCCCTAAGCACTCCAAACTTACAATCTTCTTACTAATGAACTTTAGTGACATTGTATTGCCTATCAAATGCTACCCAAATGAGTCAACAACGTCATCATTTTTCATTGCCCTATAGCAGGAATCTTGAACTCTGTGCATGTGGGCCAAATCTGACCCACTGCCTGTTTATGGAGGCCCTATGAGTTAAAGATAGTTTTTACATTTTTAAATGAAAGAAAAATCAAAAAAGTATAATGTTTTATAATACATGAAAAAAGATATGAAATCCAAATGTCAGTGTCCATAAATAAAGTTTTATTGGAATCTAGCCATGCTCATTTATTTACATACTGTCTATGGCTACTTTCATGCAGAGTTGAATGTTTGAGACAGAACATATGGGCTGCAAAGTCTGAAATATTTGCCCTCTGGCCTTTACAGAAAAAGTTTACCAACCCCAGCTCTACCACATGAATTCCCATTCAAGTCGGTGTAATGTCAACTGTATTTTAGGTATGACATTCTGTCTTAGTTTTGTGTTGCTAAAACAGAATACATGAGACTAGGTAACGTATAAGAAAAAGAGGTTTATTTAGCTCACAGTTCTGCAGACTGGAAAGTTCAAAGGGCATGGCAACAGCGTCTGCTCACCTTCTGGTGAAGACCTCATGCTGCTTCTACTCATGGCAGAAAACCAAGGGGGCGTAGACAAGTGCAAAGAGATCATATGGTGAGGGAAGAAACAAGAGAGAGAAACTGAGGAAGCCAGATTATTTTTAACAACCAATTCATTCCAGTGAGAGCAAGAACTCACTCACCCCAGTGGAGGGCACTAGTCAATTCATTAGGGATCTACCTCCTGGCTCAAATGCCTCCCACTAGGCCCCATCCCCTAACGCTGCCACCTTAAAGATCAAATTTCAGTATGAGTTTTGGCAGGGTCAAACCACATCCAAACTGTAACACAATCTCTCTCTCCTGGATGCTCTTGACCCTGTGGCTTCCTTCACTTTAATTATCCTTTCTGGATTCTCCCTGAAACATTCATACTTGTTCATTTCTACATTGAGTGTATAAAACATTTTCACAAATACTAGTTTGATTCTTACAAAAAATTCTATGAGAAGGAAGAGCAGAGATTATTATTATCATTATTTTATAGGTAGGAAATGAATGGTAGGATGCAGCCCAAGGACTTGGGATCTATTATAGTTTGATCTCAGTCAAATGTTCTAAACTCTACCAGTAGCTATATGACTTTGGATAAATCATTTAGCTTTTCTGAGCCTTAGGCATTGTTCTGTCAAATGTGGATGTAATACTCAACACATCCTGCCTTAAACCATAATATGGCTGGCACAAGTTTTCAGAAGTAGAAGGAGCTAAGGTTAGAGTTGAAATCCAGTTGATAATCTCAATCTATGTGCAATTTTACAGTTGGGTCTGAGAAACATAGCATTAGGAAGATAAATACCTGTTCAAAGATAAATAGGAAACTATCTTGGAATCTCCGTTTCTTAGACTGGAACGGAGAAAGCAGTTAGGAAGCTTCTTATTTGCTTGGGAAAAAAGTATTTTAAGAAAACAAGAGCAAGAGAGAGAAGAAAGAATACAGTATTGGCTATTAATCAAAATATGTATGCCTCAGATAAATCAATCACTGGTCTTTCGTTAGTGGGTTTCAAAATGGCATGCATGCATGACCCTCCAAAGCTTTCAACATTCCTTCTTATGGGTTATTTTCATTCAAATATAGCAAAATAAAAGAGCTGACTTTCTCACTGAACTCCTTGGTCCTGAAACCTCCTTTTTTCTTGCCCAAACTACTTCTTTGTCAGCTGCTGGCTCTCTTCTAACTCCCACAGCATATTTTGAAATTGCATATTTCAATCACCTATACGTGTTAACTGAAACTGAGTAATGAGTGTCTGGAAAGTTTGCACAAGGTTATTAAAAGTTTCTTAATCTGCCACCAACTTCTTTTTTAATATTGTTTGTAGATTTCCTAAAGCACAAGAATAAATTCCCTTGACCCTCTTACTCATTAACTTGGAGAGTATGGCAGAAAATCAAAGGTACAAGCCTGTTAGGGTATTTGTTCCCTTTTAATAACCTCAGGACTGTAGCCCAGAGAATATAAGGCTATCACTGCTGTTGATCAAAAGACAAGAAAAGGCAACTACAGGAACAGATACATCATTATGCTAATAGTAGTTTTAAAACTATTGCCTCTCAATTTATTTTAAAAATAGTATATTTTAATTAGGGGACATTTTAATAAAAATAATATAGAGAAAATGGCAGCTTTAGAATGTCTTACTACAAGGGACTTTGTGTTGACTATCTACTAGGGGGTGACAAGGGAGTAATCTTGAAACAATGTGCATACAGTAGTACAAAGTCTTTACTTAGATGTTTCCATTATATGAAGAAAAGAGGAAGAAGTGAATTTTAAGGCACAAGAATAGAGTTTGTTTCTAGATTCTAATACCTGTGTGCTGTAAGTAGTTGGACAAGTCATTTAATTTGAGATTCAACTTTCTTATTTGTAAATTGCAAAAATAACACCATAAGGAAAAATAGTATAAATTTGTTTTGAATGTCTAAATGTGCTTTAAAATATTTCATCCTTTCGATAAGGTTTTGAACAGTTATCCCCATTTTATAGATGAAGAAAATGAAATTTAAGGTTTAGCTATTGTGCCCAGGGTTATATGGCCAATAAATGTTAGTGTCCAAAAGGAAACTCCCAAGCCTGTAAAACAGGACTTTGGTGAGAGTCTGGAAAAATAATTTAAAGTGTACTTTTCCAAATCAAAATTGCCAAGCTGTAGACCCTTTTTATGAAGCACCCTCCAGAGGATTTTGCCTACAAGGCTAAAAGAAAAGGTGATTTTAAAAGTATCTTCTAAACACATTCATATTTTGGGGATTGAGGGGAGGAAGGTCTGTGTGTTCTTTAAATGTGTGAGTAATAAAGAATAAATAGAACATGTCCTTTTGGTTTGTTTGGTTTTCAAATCATCCCAGCGCAATTTGCAATAAAAACTGCTTTCATTTTTAAGTGATCAAAGCAGTGCATGATCCAATCAGGTCAACAACTGCAACAAGCCAGAACAATGCAAACATGCCTAAGCTCCCTGTTTACTAAAGATGTCCACGGAAGATAATAATGTGCATGTCTCAGGATATTTAAAGAAAAATAAATACATACAGAGGAAACCAGTTTGAAGATGTCTCTGAGGCAGGCCAGTATCTAAAATGTGCAATTGGCATGTAATGTTATCGTTGTTTTAATCATAATTGAGAGGAGTAGTTGAAATGAATTTTCTCTCTTTTTCCTCCCCTCCTCAGGAATTTCTCTTTCTTTCCCCCAAAGGGCAGTTTACAGCTGAGGAACCTAATTTTCTCTGAGTCATAGAGGCCTTTTGTGGTCCTTGGAGGAAACTCCTGCATATTCACAAAATGTTCTGGCTCTCACGTGTCCATTGGGTGTCGGCAGGACAACAGGACCCAGCCAAGTGGATAAGCAGGCCACCAAGAGCTCAGCTCTAAGCATTTTGTTTCTTAGTCACACCAAAGCCAATGGTTGCTGCCCCAGAACTGGGAAAATGACTGCAGTGTGCATGCTTGCCAAGTCCAAACAATACTGCCCTGTGAAGAACAGAATAAAAAATAACTTTCGGGAGGGTGCATTTTTCAGAGTTTTTAATCAAACTCTTTTTAACCTGTTGTATTTTTGTATTATCAGATGTCCCTTTCAGAAACATTTTATTTCACAAAGGCCCTGTAATGGCAGGTTTAGACAGAAAAAGACATTAGGGATTGCTTAGAGTTGATGGATGTGAAGGGCCGGTAGAATGCCTAGCGAATAGTAGGCCCTCAGTCAATGCCTGCCATCATCATTACACTCTACTACAGCCTCTTCTATTCGCCATGGGGGAAGCTGAACCTCAGAGAGGTAAGCAATCGATGAAGGTTAGACCAGTAATTACAAGAACCATCTGGATTGGCATCTGTTACATGGGCGTCACATCTCCTGATATATATTTTTACCTCTATTTACAGGTAAATATTTTAAACGTTGTTCCTTGTAGATGCCGTAAAGGAATCATTTTATGACTGAATGTCCTGGGAAAGATGAGTAAGGGTGCCTGCCATTGATTTCCATCATTTGACTGCTGTGAAACCTTGCAAAGGAACTCATCAGTGAGTACTCTTGAGAAGTAAAAGAGAGCAATGATTGAAAGAGTAAAAGAGGCCACAGGGTCTGGAGTCTGATCTAATTTTCAGGACTGCCACCATCTTCTAACTTCATAACTTCTGGTAAGTTGTCAAACCTCTCTCTGTTTCGGATTCCTCCTCTGCAAAGGGGAGAATTAGGCTGCACTAGAGGGTTGCTGGGAGAAATACTTGAGACAATACAGAGTGCACACAGCATAAGAGGAGAAAAGCAGTAAAATGCTAATTAGTTGTATGGGCTATTAAAATTGGTTTTGTTACTATTTTAGTCATTATTGTAGAATAGCATTTGGTGGGTATTTCTAAGAGTCTGAGCAGGTACAATGCAAAGATCACATCTTTGTTTGCTGTTTCACCCATGACCCTGTTTGTGGCATCGTCTTACCCATGGCCGTCAGAATATTCAGTGACAAGTAGAAAATGTTTTCAAATGCAACCAAAGCATCTGAACAAATGAAATCAAGAGGGGGAAATGAAGAGTATATAATTTGGGAAGACAATGAGCACTGTATAAATATCCAGAATTGGAGGAATTATTTTATTTAGGGGCAGATTGAGATGGTGAATCTATAGTTGATGTCTCTATTACTCAAGGCTCTATCTGATGTAATCTTTTTTTTTTTTTTTTTTTTTTGAGACGGAGTCTCGCTCTTTCGCCCAGGATGGAGTACGGTGGCGCGATCTCGGCTCATTGCAAGCTCCGCCTCCCGGGTTCACGCCGTTCTTCTGCCTCAGCCTCCCCAGTATCTGGGACTATAGGCGCCGCCACCACGCCCGGCTAATTTTTTGTATTTTTAATAGAGATGGGGTTTCATCATGTTAGCCAGGATGTATTTTTTTTTTTTTTTTTTAAGGATGATGGTAGTGAAATTCATTGGCTCATGTGACTGAGAAATCCAAGATTTTGGCATGATTGAATCTCAGTCATTATACCATTAGAATCTGAACTCTTTCTCTTCATTTCTTGGTTTGTAAAAATTCCGAATGTTGATTTCTGTTTCATCCATCCTGTTTATAGCAGCTCAGGGTATCATACTCATAGCCCAAGTCCAGCAGAAATAAAAAGTGACCCTCTCCAGTTTTTTTCTAGCGAAATTCTCATATTGGTTTGGTTCCGATTTGGGCTTCGGTCCACTGTTGATCAATTCACAGAGGCCCAGAAAGAGTCACGCCTGTCATGGGCTGTTTCTCTATCTCATGACTACTCATGAAGTTGGTTCACACAGACCAAGAGTGTAACAACGTGGTTCTCCAAGGAAAATGTAGGTTTCATTGTGAAAAGATGGATTCTGGAGATAAAGATTATGTTCACTTTAAGTTGGGAAGGTATACTAGTAGGCATGTCCCAAGAAGGTACTGTGTATATATTTTGTTTCTATTCATGGTCATTTTTACATTTTTAAATTAACTAGCTCTTCAATTTCCCTGCCGCTATAGGACCTCAATCTTCCCAACTATCAGACCTTCAGCATTCACTGCTGTAACCATTTTAGCTGTTAATTAGCAGAGCTGGTATGAAGAAGGAAGAGCCTTAGGTAGTCAGTACACCCAGCTGGCCATTAGGCATTTATATCTCATGTTGTCTTCATTAGATATAATTTGGGAGCTTGAGGAAGCCTCCCAAATAGTAACCTTTCCTGCCTACATCCAGAAAGAACTGAGAGAGAGAGAGAGAGAGAGAGAGAGAGAGAGAGAGACTCAGGACTTAAGCAGAGAGAGATTAAAAATGTCCTTTTTAAACTTTTAAAACTAATAGGGCATTGGGAGAGCAGATGTATGAGCTTGCTATCACTCCTCTGAATTGAACTTACACCCTCAAACTGCAGGTCCTCCCTGTAAACTTACCCCATGGAATACGGCAAACAGATGCCAATGTGATGCAGGCAGGCAAATATCAAAGAGAAAAAAAACGACAAGAGACTGGTATAAAAGTCCTTAATACTACTAAGCTTAATTTTATTCTAGTTCTCTAGGTCAGGGTTTTTTAATACTCAGCAGTATTGACATTTGAGGTCAGATTTTTCTTTGCTGTGGGGCTGTCCTGTGTATTGCAAGATGTTTAGGAGCATCCCTGGCCTCTACTCATTAGATGCTGATAGCCACCCCTCCCATCCCCCAGTGCAGACAAGTGTTTCCAGACATGGCCAAGGCAAAATTTCCCCTGATTGAGAGCCACTGTCCTACAGTAAAAGGGAGAGGCCAAAAGTGTGTTAGTTCTCAGGGCTATATTGGAAAGAAGAAGGTAGGAAGAAGGAAGACAGGAAGCAAAGAAAGGACAAAAAATGAAAAGAAAAGAAAAGAAAAGAGAGAAGGAAAGAGAGAAGAAAGGAAGGAAAGAGGGAAAGAAAGAAAGAGGGAGGGAGGGAAGGAAGGAAGAGGGAGGAGGAAAGGAAAGAGAGAGAAAAGAAAGAAAGAAAGAAAGAGAGAAAAAGAAAGAAAGAAAGAAAAAGAAAGAAAGAAAGAAAAGGAAAAATATAGAAATAATGGACTCTTCGCAACTTGTATGAGGTATTCAAAATAGTCAAATGTACAGAAGCAGAAAATAGAATGGTAGTTGCAAGCTGACGACAGGAGAGGAAACGAGAAGTGGTTGTTCAATGTAACTTTATGTTACAGTTATACAAGATGAAGACATTCTGGAGATCTGCTGTACAAAACAGTGCCTACAATTGACAATATGGTGTTGTGCACTTAAGAATTTGTTGAGGATAGATCTCATATTACGTGTTCTCACCTCTCAGCCCCACCCACACCCCCACACACAAGGAAACTTTTGGTGGTGATGGATATGTTTATTACCTTGGTTGTGTTGATGTGAGCATGTGTATTTGCATATATTCGAACTCATCAAATTACATACATTAAAAATATGCAGTTTTTTGCATATCAATTATACCTTAATAAAGCTGTAAAAAATAAAGAATAAGCTGGGTGCAGTGACTCACGCCTGTAATCCCAGCACTTTGGGAGACTGAGGCAGGTGGATCCGAGGTCAGGAGTTCGACACCAGCCTGGCCAACATAGTGAAACCCGTCTCTACTGAAAATACAAAAAATTAGCTGGGCGTGGTGGCACACACCCATAATCCCAGCTACTCAGGAGGCCGAAACAGGAGAATCACTTGAACCCGGGAGGCAGAGATTGCAGTGAGCTGAGATCGGGCCATTGCATGCCAGCCCAGTAGACAGTGCGAGACTCAGTCTCAAAACCAAAAATAAAATAAAAATAAAATATATAAATAAAAAGAATAATGGGCTGTTGGACAGTAACTATGAGTTTTGGGAAAATAAATGAGTATAATATCTATTTGGCCGTGAATTAAGTAAACAATATAGCTAAGACCATCATAAACTAGATGTGGAAACAAGGAAATTAGATCCAGGAAACTGTTCAGAAAAATTTGCTGGTCAATGCCAAAATCATTACTTGAGCAAGATCTAAACTTCAAAGTTTAAAATAATACTGTAGTTGATTTGTTACAAAGTTATGTCCAAGAAATGTATGCCTCTCAATAGGTATGCTTATACGAATATTTCTGAAGTCACAAATTTGGGGATTCCAAAGGTCTGTACCCCTTACGAATGTTAAGTGTCTACTCTACATATAATTATCACTGCGTTTTCATTAATGTATTATTTAGGTCTACCACACTGCTTTTATTTCTCCCTCACCTTTCTTTATGTTGCTTTTTAATCAGGGTCCAAAGTATTTCACAAGGTCATGTTGATTAAACCCTAACAAAAAAAGTGTAAGATAAAAGAAATATGTAGTCCCCATTGTGAATAATACGTATATTTTAAATCAGCAAATTACTCTGAAGTCTGCTGCTTCTGGCAACTTCTAAAGAATCTGGAAACCTCGGTAAGGGGAAGGACTTTTGTTCTTCCAGGAAAAACATCGGTGTTATCTTCAGGCCTTTTCTCTTTAATCCACAAACCCCTAATACTCCATTTCATTTTCTGCACCACTGTTTAGGATGAGTACTGTGGAGTTGGTAAAAATAATAATATCTTATATTTTCAGTGAGATATTAACTTTTCAAAGTGCTTTTATATCTCTTTGAGCTTCTAGGCACCCAAGAAGAAGTTTATTATTGTTATTTTCTTTATGAAGTAACGGAATCCCAGAGAGGTCTAATATTTGCCAGAGAGGTCATACATGTAGCAAGGGGCTTGTAATTCCCAAGGTCCACTGCTCCCATCATTCCTTGAATAAGCATTTTTAAGTATCTCAATGAGTCATGGTCAGCCATATTGAAGTTCCATGGTGAGCCTGGATCATCTGTGGTTTTAAGAAGTGCTCCATGGTGAGGAGCAAATGGGTGAAAGGCAGGCCATCTTAAGATAACTGATCAAAAGGGAACATTTTGTGGGTATTCATTCATGCATATAATCATTCCTTTATGCAGTAAACATTTACTGAGCATGCACCAAGTGTCAGCTCCTTTCTGGGTATCTCAAAAAAACACTACCACAATCTGCAGCCTCTTTATGATTTGTAAAAAATGATCTTAGCCTATAATCTGAGTATACAATAGTCAGATGTATGTAGTTTACTTTTAAACTCATAAAGTCCGTAAATCTTACAGAGCATATACATCCGGAGACTAACAGTGTGTGTGCCTAGTATAGTGTGGAAACACATCATGATCGTACCTTGGTTTGTTTCTCATTCATATTCAAATCCAAGAGCACTAGTGATTGGCCATAATATATTCACTTTTGGAAATGATATTTGCCAGAAGGATGTTGAAGGAAGGAAGCAAATTTGGTGATATGTATCAAAGACCTTAATAATATACAAACATTTTCACTGTTTTTAACTTCTGAGGAATGATTCCCAGAATATAATTTTAAATAGAAAAGTCTTTTTGTATATGATGTTAAATTCTTTATTATTTATTATAGTGAAACATTTCTTATAACCTAGGTATTAAACAATAGGGAATGGTCATATAATTGTTTTCCAAAGTGCGCTGTGGGGAACACCATGTTGTATAATGCTCATGGTGAAAATGGTTCCATGTTTAATTAAGTTTGAGAAAAGAACACACTAAGAAAGCTTCTCTCCTGGAGCTTCACAGTACATAATAGTATAGAGGAGTTGTTATAAATTAACATCATTAACTTTTTCCAGGTAGGTGTATTCCAATCTTTTGGACTCCGGTTTTGGAAGTAATGTATATTAATATTTTTTTGGATTTAGTGCCCAGTTACATAAATTATAATCCACTGAGAAATAATATGCAGTCATTTAAACTTTTTTTTGAAATATATAATAACATAAGAATGATCCAAATATAATGTTATGGAGAATGGGTAAAACAGAAAATTTGTGTGTATTTATATATTTGAATAATTGCATTTATGAAAAATGCGAGGTAAAAAGAGAAGGAACAAAAAGGTGAAAGGCCGACATGAACAGTTGTGTGGTAGTTATGGGTTAGGTTATGAATACATTTTGTTCTCATTTTCTCTCTTTTCCAAAGTTTTAGTAATATAATTTTATTATTACTTTTTTTGTTTCAGGAATAAAAGAAAAAAATAAAGCTAGAATAAATACCTTGGGGCTGGGCACAGTGGCTCATGCTTGTAATCACAGTGCTTTGGGAGGCCAAGGCAGGAGGATCACTTGAGACCAGGAGTTCGAGACCACCATAGGCAACATAGCAAGAGTTTGCCTCTATCAAAAAAAAAAAAAAAAATTTATCAGGGTGTGATGGCACGCACCTGTTGTCCTAGCTACTCTGGAGACTGAGGCAGGAAGATCGTTTTAGCTTGGGAGTTTGAGGCTGCAGTGAACTATGATCGAGCCACTGCACCCCAACCTTAGCTATAGAGCAGACCCTGTCTCGAATACAATTTTGTGATGTCAGTACATTTCAATATGTGTGGATAATAAACAAATCAGTAGACTAAAAATTTAAATACCCATATAGGTAGGATACATGATTTCGCTTATTCCTGATAGATTAGCTGATTTCAATATGAAATTTAGGAATTATGTATACATAAAGCATAGTTGACAGGCTATAAATTTAACTGAGTAGTGTTTTTTTCACTCCCAACTAAGGGGCTATGCTCTTCAGTGTTTACCTAATTTTCTTTTCTCTTTACTCCACCTCCTTCTCATCTTTATCCATCTCTTCTTCCCGCTTCTTTCCAAATCAACAAGCATGTGGCACCAATGCCCACACTGTGGTATTCCCATTAGGATCCACTTGACTGTACTTATCCAGTTCCTTGGAAATGTGCAGCCTTTGTTTTAACTTTCCACATGCTTAGTACTTATAATAGAAAGAGACAGGAACCAAGATGTTTGCTTTTTCTAGTGAGAGAAAATAAAACAAGAAGACAATCCAAAGGAAGCCATAGTGAGATCATCAGTAGATAAACATTTCACAAGAGAAATGATAACCACTATTATAAGAAGCAAATGCAGCTTTTTTTTTCTTGGCCATAGAACTTTAAAACAGTCTCTGAAAACATCCCGTTATCCCTCAGCTAGCAGACACACATCTTCCAATATTTGACAAATACCATCTTGAATCTTTCTTAGTGCAGGTGGTGCTAACTATGTCATGCTGTTACTCTCTTCTCAGTTAAAGTCACATTTCTTTTTCAAATTCCTTCTGCACAGGAGAAGAAAACCTTAGCAGATGGATTAGGGTAAAGGAAATAGTACATAATGAATCACATTTGAAACCCCAGCATGCAGATCAATATGTAAGTATATATAGTCCTCCTCCTCGTCGTCTGTGTTCAGTGAATTTGAGTGTTTCAGAGACTCAAGAGGCCAGACTCTTGCTTTGTGCTGAGAAAGCTTCTCTCTGCAGCTGTGCCTCTCTTCAGAATTCTTTTCCCTGCTGCCATTATGCCAGGAATGCACGAGAACCTCCCAGCTCAAGTCTTCTGAGTGCTTATAGATATCAAGGCCAGAATTCTCATCTTCTGAAACTCTAGGGAAAATTTCCAGTGAAACATTATTTCCCCCTTTTCATAGATATGACAGTGGATGAGTTAAAATGATTTGGCCAAAGTCACAGAACATGTCAGCCGTTGAAAGTTAAACTCCAAAATGGAAATTGCTCATTCAACTAAATTGAATTACACCAAAGCATATTACTAAGTTGTTTTTCTCCTAAAGGTTTACAGCACACAATCACTGCTCCCCCCCCCCGCCCACCCCCCACCACCAGCAACCTCGAGTAAATAAGCTACAAACGTTCTGCAAGGTCAAATCTTCAGGCATCTCAGCCCCTATGTTCCTAGCTTCCTGTTCTCTGGCTAGAATTTTGGAATCCTGGACTTAACACTAGACAAAATTGTCACTACCAAACCTATGTGAGGTGTCACCTTGCATTTTAGTGTTCACAGGACAAAGCTGGGAACAGCTGCTTAATGGGTCAGTTTGTAGAATCCCACAGCTTTTAAAGTCAGTTAGTGGACTGGAATTTTCATGCACCTACTGTTTGCACAATACTTTATTCTTAGTCCAACTGAGGAGGAAATGTATACATGTATAAGGAAAAACACGTGCTGTAGTGCAGTTTTAGTAAGAGAGAATAAAAACAAAACACCAACAATTGACAACATTTGTGATTAGCTGTCTTCAGTTCTTTTGTTTTTAGCTTTCACAGTTAAATGAATTCTGTTACCCTCTGTTCTTGCTTTTGCTTTTGTGTAACAATTTTGTAACTGCTTGAAGAGTTTTGCTACCTTTCTTTTGTTTGTTTTGCATGTTGCAACAGAGCTTCTTGGTAGGTTAGAGTACGATTTGTATCTAACTGCAACACACCAAACAATTTCCATTGTAAGTATCTAAGGGCCTTTCTCAAGTCAGGTGTGAGGCAGAAACTTGTCAGTTTCTTTCCATCAAAAGCTACTAAATAGGCAACAATGTTGATGGCAGTACACACGTGGAAAGTATTTGCTGTGACTAAGAGTTTTGAAGAAACAATCTTCACGCCCTTGTAGATAAAGTTTTGAGAGTACAGTGACTTCCAGGGTCAGCAGTAAAGCTGAAGAAAATTCTTGCTGCTTATGGTACCAATGATGAACAGAAAGAATGAAACGTGTCAGAAGGTCAGATTTCTGGGTCAACCATTTAAAGAGCTTTGCTTATGGGGCTGGGGATAAAATATTCCATTAGAGAGGTTCCACTCATAGAGCATGTGTACTTTTTATTCTCTTACTCGAACAAAATTTAAATATCGGACAAAGCTGGTAAGATAAACACACACACACACACACACACACACACACACACACACACACACCCCACAGCAACTTAGTACTTCTCTTGTGAGTAACCTCGCAAAGAATGCTATGGAAATCTGAAATAGAAGTGGGTGGTAGGCCCAATATAATTTTATTAGACTTGCAGTCTCTGTCTCTCAGCAACCATGCCACTCATTTCCTTCATCCTATATCAGCAATGCAGTATTTGACTGAAAAATTTCCCAAATTTTCCATAGATGGGTTGTTGTCTCCATGGAGAGAGCAAATCGGAATGACATGCAAAGAAGACAGGCTCAGGTAGTCCAATACCTGATTCTTTCAAAGCCCCTTAAGTCGGTGCACCTGGGCTGGTGCATTTTTGCATGTCTGTGTAACTGCCTCCTTTTCTCATTTCTGATTCCATAAGCTTCATGTTGCTTACATGTTGAAACCAAATGGGAACATTTTGGGAAATGTCAGAAAACAAAGTTAGGGGTAGTGATGCCAAGTCTGAAAGAGTGGTTGAAGAAAAGCAATGAGAAGTTTAATAACTTGTAAATTCTAGTAACTGGATTTTTTAATGAACAGAAGTAAAATATTATTTCCGGTATGTACTTTTCAGTATGTTCTGGGGGTAGATTTGTTTCAATCGAGGCTTGAACTCTGGATAATGAAATGTTGGTAAATGTATAACTGGTTCTTTGAAAAAAATGCATATGCAATTTAAACATTTTTTTTTTTTTTTTTGAGACGGAGTCTCGCTCTGTCGCCCAGGCTGGAGTGCAGTGGCCGTATCTCAGCTCACTGTAAGCCCCGCCTCCCGGGTTTACGCCATTCTCCTGCCTCAGTCTCCCAAGTAGCTGGGACTACAGGCGCCCGCCACCTTGCCCAGCTCATTTTTTGTATTTTTAGTAGAGACGGGGTTTCACCATGTTAGCCAGGATGGTCTCGATCTCCTGACCTCGTGATCCGCCCGTCTCGGCCTCCCAAAGTGCTAGGATTACAGGCTTGAGCCACTGCGCCCGGCCAAATATATTTGTTATACCTTACCCAAGACATGCAATGAATACACCAACCAAACAGCAGTTAATGCCACTAAGAGTTTTTATAAGTGTATATAGTACAGTGGCAGGAAAACTCCCCTAAAGGGAGATTAAGAACAGAAGACTTAAGATAATGGATTTGCAAAGTCAGAAAACCCTGCAGTGGAATCCTAGGGCCAAAATCACTTACTGAACTTTTTTGAGACTTAGTGTTCTGGTAGGTAAAATTAAACAGCACTTCCCTCACACACAAGGCAGAGGTAAAGTGACAAATGAAGTCTTGGTTTGTAGCATTTGTTATTTCCACGATACAAATACTCTCATTGTGGCTGATTTCAGTCTACCAACACGACAACAGTGAATGCAGAGTTGCGAAATTCCATAGTGTTCCCCCTACAGATACGACAGACATGAATAACCAAGAGTGTAAAAAATTGTGGCCAGGTGCGGTGGCTCATGCCTGTAATCACAGCACTTTGGGAGGCCAAGGCAGGCGAATCACGCAGTCAAGAGATCGAGACCATTCTGGCTAACATGGTGAAACCCCATCTCTACTAAAAATACAAAAAATTAGCCAGGCCTGGTGGCAGACACCTGTAGTCCCAGCTACTCGAGATGCTGAGGCAGGAGAATGGCGTGAACCTGGGAGGCAGAGTTTGCAGTGAGCCGAGATCCCACCACTGCACTCCAGCCTGAGTGACAGAGCAAGATTCTGTCTCCAAAAAAAAAAAAAAAAAAAAAAATTGCATAATGGGGTAGAATATTTAGAAAGTGATGAGTTTTGAGTATTTATCATCTTTTTAAAAATATAATTTATTTAATTAAAAGTTTATGTATTTTGATTTTAAATAATGGTGGTGTTTAAGAACCAGCTCATAGACTTCCTGAACAATTGACATTGGATTCCATGGGCCTGAAACAGACTCCCTGCTCTCCACTGGTTCTGGTCGAATGCAAGTCTGCTTTTTTGCCAAGGAATCTGGTGTCCATAGGAGCATCGCTGCTGGCTGCTCAGAAATTAGGCTTGGTAGGCCTGGTTCGCATATGTTAATGCTTATACAATTAGCTTCTTCAGTTTAAAAACAACAATCCCTGTAATTCTCTCAGGCTGACTTAAAATTCAAGGTCTGCCAAACCCTGCCCAGATGCCAACAGCCAATAATTTATGATGGGATTAGGAATGAGAGTGAGGAAAAGTTACTTGTTAATTATGATTGTGAAGACCACACACACTTTGAAAAGAAACACTCTGTACAAATGAAAGGATTCCCGGTTAGCCTTACTTAGTGATACCAAAGTCAGTGGCCTTTCCTCTGCTCTCTGCAGCTCCACCTAGGGGTTTCCTAGTTGCCTTTTTCTAACCAAAAGCCCATCAATGAAATGTCTTAACAAAACCCCCAGCGAACTGCAGAGTTCCTGGGAAAACTAGCAGTTGACAAAGGCATTACAGTACCGTGTCATGCAGGCTGTTAAAGAAATCCAGCCCTGGTGATAATGTGTATATTCATTCTGTGTAAATGATTAAGTTCAAAAAACCATACAGTGAATCATGGTAGCAAGGCCAGACTTGCTTTGATTAACTACACTGGTATAATGAAACCCAACAGAGCAATCACTGAAACATTTAGCTCCAAATGTAAATCTTCCTGAACTCCGAAAAAAAAAAAAAAAAATCATGTTAGGCAATGAGAGGTGGTGTATAATACAGCCATATTTCACATAATGAAAGTGGCGGCAGTTGTAAAGAAAAGGGAATGTTAAAAAGTTGTTATGCTGTGTTTGGCAAGAATGAGTCATTTTAAAAGTGTCAATCATGATAATTCAACATATTTTTAATCTAAAGGTCAATAGAAGCAGTTTCTAAGGTGGTACAATAGTGATACCAAATATGAAAGCAAGTAGTTATAAGATGATTTCAAGTGTTAATACAGTATCATAGTGTGTCTCAGTTCTAAATTGAAGAGCATGGATTGATCAAGGTGAAAGAATTTTTATTAAAAATGTACCGCAATAGCGAGCAACATGGTCATCCCAATCAACCTGCTCTGTGGAGTTCTTCTATTCAGACATTGTTTGGTAAGACAGTGTGGTGTCTTGTACAGTACAGGACTATAGGACGGTGTGGTGCTTCTATGATACAGTAGTTATTTTGCGGGGGATGGTGGCTGGGGAGGGCTTAGGTCTTCATCTGCTAGTGGCAACATCTACAGAGTAGAAACTCTTTCCTTAGAATAACCTACAAGTCATTTTCTCAAAAGCAAGAGAAACATATGCCAATGAGACATAAAGTCAGTGTTCTGTGATGGAACGGCCAGCCCTTCATGAATACACAGAACTGTTTGCATTCCTGAATATTTTCACTTTTGTCCTTGGATAGTATTTGAATATACCTCAAATATGCTTGGGTCATGTTGTACATGTAAGTATTAGAAATATCCCGTGAGAGAAAAGTAAAATTATGCTCTGCCTTTAAAGTGGTCTTCCTTACAGGGAAAGCAATTGCTACCTCGGCAGTATTGGACTTTTCATCTCGTGGGTTTCATGCATACAGGTTAAACATATGAGAAGTTTTATAAGGCTATAGAAATTGTGTCAGAGAAAACAATCTATAAGAGGTCTGAGCAATATAAAAACCACTGGACACATTCAGTTTCATGACAAAGCTCTTTCTAAAGTTATTAGATTGCATAATTCAATCTGTGTTATTATGGGGGAACTTGGGTCCAACCACTGTTGTAGATTATAGTAATAATTCTACATAGACACACTCACATTACACAAAAACTCTCCCAGAACTGGTTGCAGACTAGCACAAGCATATTGTCTTCTGTTAATCCTCATAAACCTAACCAATAATTTGTTTCTGTTACTTTATCACACATATTAAAACCACTTTTATATGTAAAAATACCTAGCACAAGCGTATGCTTTATCTATATGTGACCCTTTCTGGTAATGTCTCAAGAGCATATTCTATATAATTTAAATATATATGGATCTTTAATTGTGTTTCTAGAAGACTTTTGGTGATATAGTCAAAGAAAATAGAAGAAATCAAAGATGAAGAAAGCATTCTATCACATTCTTTCCTTTCCCGTGAAGAGAAAATGATTACACAGAGGTTCTTATAAAGTCTTAGGAGACAGACATTTGGATCTTCTGATATTTCTTGCTACTCCTCTTTTCCCTTCGCTTCTTTCCTCTCTAAATTCTTAAAACATGCCATGTGTCTTCAAAGTGTGAGCCTCACAACCATTATTCCAAGTATCTAAACATGTCTATGGTATGTTTTACCTACCAGTACTTTGTACAGTAGTGGTGTGGACACACAATTTTGTATTCTGTTGTTTTTTATTTTTAATTTTCTCTCAATACAAAAATTACACATACTGATATTAGAAACACTGGAAAAATCAGTGTTTTAATAAATAAAGAGGAAAATTATAAATAAATAAATAAGAAAATTAAAATGCTGCGTAAGTTCACCTCACAGAGAAAACCATTGTTGAAATTTTGCTGTATATTTTTCTGGTGTTTTAAATATATAACATATATATACACGTAAAAATTACATTTGGGGTCATATTGTGTGGGGTGACCAGAAAGTCTGTAAACATAGGTGAAAATGATATTATCTATGTTAATATTATTAATATTATAAGAATTGTTGACATTAGCAAAGATATATTAATATTATTTCATATTATTTATTCATCTTACAGATTGGAGATGTCCTTGATGGCATTATATGTAATTTGCCTATGTTTCTAGACTTTCATGAACACACTGTAGATGAGCAGTGTGTGTGTGTGTGTGTGTGTGTGTATGTGTGTGTATATATATATATATATATTTATCTTTTCTTTTTTTTTTTTTTTGAGACAGGTAGTATGGCTCTGTCACCCAGACTGGAGTGCAGTGGTGTGATCTTGGTGATCTTGGCTCACTGTAACCTCCACCTCCTGGGCTCAAGTGATCCTCCCACTTTGGCTTGCCAAGTAGCTGGGACCACAAATATGTCCTACCATGTTGGGTTTTTTCTATTTTTTTGTAGATACAGGGTTTCGCCATGTTACCCAGGCTGGTCTTGACCTCCTGGGCTCAAGCAATCTGCCTGCCTTGGCCTCCCAAAGGGTTACGATTAAGGCATGAGCCACTGCACCTGGCCGGTATATATATATATTTCTTGACATTTTTGGTTTTTCTTTTTTTGTTCTTTTTTGTACCAAAGCAAGTTCCAATCCCAGCACGACCATTCATTTAAGGTCTTCAAATGGACAATGGTCACAAATGTAGAAATATTCCCACTTGCTGTGCCAGAAAAGAAACATTTAACAAATATCCTATCTTGTTTTTCCAAAAGGCCAATTCACAAGCTCTCTGCAGATTTACCAGTCTCAAGCTCAATGACCATAACATTTGGCAAAAGTCTAACAACTGGAGATAAAAGTAGCATGTTTTCTGAATTCTCTTACCTTTCCCAAACACACTCCTTGTAGAAAAATTAGAAAGAGTGGAGGGTAAGAAGTAGGGAAAAAAGTGCCAGCCTCGGCCTTAGCTGTCTGTTACATAGTCCAAACATGGACATGGAGAGATCAATTCTTAGACAGGACTTCAGTTATATCGACCTTCACAAAACATGTCTCCCCTGTCATGCCAATGAAGTAATTGAAATTGAAATTTATTCTAGGCCTTTATGAAACAGCTGCAGGACAAGGCCAGTCTCCATCATTTTCTGGGAAAAGCCTTCACTTTCATGGAGCTAAACTCCATTGATCAGGGCAATTACAGACTTAGAGCATAAATGTTTCAGAGCCACATCTTTTCTAAAGATTTTCCTTTCCAGAAACGTCTTTTTCTTTAAAAAAAGTTATTAATTTCCAAGTAATTGTGGTTATAGTCATGATCTTTTGTGCAATGTTTCCATTTGACCTGACTCATAAGCATGACAAATTGGATATTGAGAAAAGTCTTAGCATCAAATGGATTCAAATGTTTGGTGCTATTCTAATCATCAGGTGTGCATTTTATATGGCAATGTCATCACTGCTGAAGAGACATATATGTTTTGTTAGAATATAATAAGCCTGTTCCTGAGAGGTGCAGCCAGCTGGGTTGAGTGGGGACTTGGAGAACTTTTCTGTCTTACAAGAGGTTTGTAAAATGCACCAATCAGTACTCTGTAAAAACGCACCAATCAGTGCTCTGTAGCTAGCTAGACTTTTGTAAAATCAACCAATCAGCACCCTGTAAAATGGACCAATCCGCACTCTGTAAAATGGACCAATCAGCAGGACATGGCTAGAGACAAAGGGGAATAAAGGCTGGACACCCCAGCCAGCAGTGGGAACTACTAGGGGCCCCTTCCACGTTGTGGAAGCTATGTTCTTTTGCTCTTCACAATAAATCTTGCTGCTGCTCACTCTTTGGGTCTGTGCCATCTTTAAGAGCTGTAACACTCACCGTGAATGTCCAGGGCTCCATTCTTGAAGTCAGGGAGACCACAAATCCACTAGAAGGAACCAACTCCGGATACATTCTGGGGCCAAAACCCTAAAACAATGAAAATTGAAGTATCCTGAATATAGGCTGATTATTTGAAATGTGAACAAAAGGCAAATGTGACCTTGGCCCCTGCAGTATTGAAAAAGGAATTTTTAAAAGTGTTTCAAAGTCACACATATAAGAACTCTGTTTTATTTGCATGGTTTTGAAATACATATAATATTTTTGAACAGTCTCTCAATTTATATCCTTTGATGGGTAAGTCAGTTTTCTCCCACCACATTTTACGAATACATATATATTTTTTGAACACAGGGAATATGGATGTCCTTTTGTAAAGGAAAAAAAAATGTGAGCACCTAAGGCAAGACCTTTTCCCAGCCTAGAGATTTGAGAAAGGGCAACAGGAAACTGAGGCAGTAGAGGGCTAGGGTCATATCTGTTTGTTGCCTCACTATCTTCAGAGCTTTATTGGACAGATTGAGAAGTTTGGCTTGCCCTTTAAGAGAAAAGGGAGGCTGGATTAAAATCAAAAGTCTTCTGGTAGAGGAAAGAGACCCTGCATCAGAGGCCAGTAAAAGAAAGAACGAAGAAAAGGAAGCACACTCTGTAGGACTGACCAACAACCTCAAGGTGCTTGAGTCAAACCTAAAGAAATATTGGATTGCACTGGGTTTTAAATAGGAGTAGTCTCCCCTTGCTACCTGTGATGGCCATAGCAGCTTTACAAAGCAGAGGATTTGCATTTTCTCTTCACATCTGTTTGGCACGAATACACTCAAAACGTCAGTATACTCTTTCGGTGAAGCAGGGGAGAATTTTTCCACTTCCTCCAGAAAGTTTGTCTTCCTTTTCTCTTCTTATTCTCAGTACCTAAAATGTCATCCTCTCTTCCTCCATTTATTATTCAGCTTTTTTTCCTTTTCTCAATATTAGTTTCTTTTTTGAACATCCGCCAACCCACACACTCCTGTCATTATTTTGAGCATGCAGAATTCCCTCATTTGGATTCTCTTTAAAGTTATTTTATTTTATTATTATTTTTAAATTTTACTTTAAGTTCTGGGATACATGTGCAGAACATGCAGGTTTGTTACATAGGTATACATGTGCCATGGTGGTTTGCTGCACCTATCAACCTGTAGGCTTTAAGTCCTGCATGCACTAGGTATTTGTCCTAATGCTCTCCCTCCCCTTATCCCCCCATCCCCCAGCAGGCCTCGATGTGTGATGATTCCCTCCCTGTGTCCATGTATTCTCATTGTTCAACTCCTATCTAGCATGCGATTTATCAATTAGCATTGAGATGTTCTTCTAGAGATATTCTCCCCAGGCTATTGAGTGACGCCCTGACAACAGGAACCTGAGAGACTTCTTCCCATCAGCAGAGGACCAAGAGGAAAGCAGATTCTCAATAAACCCACACACAAACCAATGGTGACAGGATGGCTTTTAGAGAAGTTATCCATAGTTTGCTTCTGATAGTTTATATGTATTGGCGCAAATGTCCTTCTTCATCTATCACAACCTAATAGCTAAGAAAACATAACTTAATCAATAGCTTTCAAACCAAAGAATACGGGAACAATCTGACAGTACAGGACCTGCATTGTTTCTTCTGACTCTGAAAACATGTCCTGTGTTCAAAGGAATGGAGAGGGTGTTAAAGAGTCCAGTAGATAAAAATCTCTGACATGCTTTAATAATCGCAAAGCTTTATTTTAGCTACTTAAGTCCCTTATCAATTTTTTAAAAAATGTGTTCTTAGCATTCCTGTTGATTTGATCAATGAGAAAAGAAGAAGGAGGAGAAAAGGAATAAACAGTAACTTAATATGATTCAGGAGGATTATATATACATTATCATATTTAAGTCTCAGGACAATCCTGAGAAGTAAGTCTCATTATCCCCTATTACAGAGAACTAAACAGGATCATAGAAGTTAAGTAACTCAAAATCACAGAGAGAATGAAAGAAGGAATTGAAAGAAGAAAGTAGAACACAGGTCTCCTAAAGTCTAGGCCAATTTTCCTGCCACTGCACAGTGTTTCCTAAGATTAGAAGAATATTTGTAATTGTGACTTGGTTAGGTAACCTTTAAATATAAAGGCCTCGTATCCTCTTCTGACAGATACCTGAAGAAAGTGCTTCTCTGGGTTGCAAAGCCACTGAAGTACATCAAACAAAAATGAGTTGGTAGCGAGCACTCTTTGCTTTGGAGAACACATCTACACACCTTCCTTCTTGCTCTGGTGACAGTTTTCATCTCCAGCACATTTCACAGATTTGATCACTTACTTGAATGTGTTGCATAAGAGATCACACACATACACACACACACAGCTCCCTATTATTCCCAAGGACCATAAATTTGTCCTGGTGAAAGCCTGCACAGCAAAGCAGATGTCCTCTCAGCAGACAATGAGGTGAGTGTTAGCTTCAGTTTCCCTGGAGAAGGGAGGTTGCACATAGGGTTATATTTTATATAGGGGGAGTAAAGGGGAGAGTAACCCTCTCTCCATCAGGAGAGTGAGTGAGCCCTTGAATCTCATTGGGTGATCTAAATAGAAACCAGGCTCCAAAGTTGACAGTATAAACTGGAACTCAAGTACGGTACAACTAGTGCCAGAATTTCTTTTTATAGTTTTAAAATTTTGGACAAAAATGTAGATTTAGCAAACAGGCTACACTGAGCCCAAAAGGGCTGGCATCCCCCCAAGGGGGCATGAACATTTCACTGTAGTGAGTCTAACAGAGACATCTACTGGCTGGGCCCTGGACTTCCAGTGCAGGCTCTGTTGGCCCTTGTGATTGACCAACGCTCCCCATCTCTGACAAGCTTGTAAATAAATGAAAATAATAATAATAATTACATTTGTTCATACAGAATGACTAATTGCACACTTAGCATGTGTGCAAATAAGCAAATATTCACAGAGGTCCAGGTAGATGGGATGGGTAAAGAATCACCTATTCACATGTTTATTTTTAAAAATGTCTTTACTACATCTGACCAAGGAATGGTCATTTTAGTTCTCCTATCTAAACGAAGTCAGGAGTTCAAATTCAACCAAAGAACATCATGAATTACCATTTTTTTGACCACCAGATTAAAAGAATTGCAATATGGATAAAAATATTAATTCCAGCAAGATAAATCCTGTGATAAACTCAGAAGTGCCCCATTGGTAGAATATTTGGATATAAAGCACCAAATTATGGGGCAAATTTAAAGCACTGATGGATCTGTATTGGGGGAGGAACAGTTCCCACGAGCAGAACCCACCAGATATTCCTGTCTCCTGGTATCTGTGCTGTGTGTCTGCTCCTTTGCTGCCTCTGGCGGGATTAGGTAACTATCTGCAACATTAGGACTAGGCCCCTATTAATCAGCATGAACAAACTTCCTGCTCTTAAGTAGGAGGAATCATGAATTGGAGGACTAAATATAGGCAAACAAATCCAATAACGAAACCCTCACAGCCTAGACATAAGCAAATATAAATCCCTCTTGTGTTATTATAATGCCTACCAACCTAATTGAGAACACATTCATTTTAAGCTAAATAAATTACTGCTACAATTATATAACCTTGAGGTCACCTCCTTTAGGAGACAGCCAACACTTGTATTAACTATTCCACGCTTTACTATAAGTGGCCTCAGCCAATCAATGCCAGATAAATGCTGTTAAAATATGCATTTAATTAACCCAGTCCTTCATTTATTTGCTATTTTAGCCTAGGGATGAAGAAGAAAGTGAAGTTAAATTGTGTGCATTCTCAAACAAGACTTCAGAATGGAGAGCTTTTTGTTTCCAGTCAAGGCACTCTCTTCCTTATTCATCTGGCAAAGAGAGAGCATTCCTCAGACTTTAACAGAATAGTACATCCATCTGAAGAATGGGGCTTTGCCTGTGATATTTATAGCCCCACACTCAAGGAACCAACTCCTTCCATTTTCCTTAGAGAGATGGATTTCCTTAGAGAAATGTCTTTTGCATTAATGGTTTGATCCCTCTCTGGCTCTGAACAATTATTGCAGTACCTTTACAGTCACATGGATCCAGTGGCAATTATATTACTAATTGATGGATTCATGAATTACTTTATTGTTTCAAGGTACAGAGCTGATTTTGGATGTGTATTGAAATATTCTCTCTTCTTTCTTTCGGTGTTATGCAAATAATCCTAGCAGTACCTGCCTAGTAGGTTATATGTCTTTCACCAATCCTTTTCTTTTGGTTTTGATCCTGCTGTTGTAGGCATATTATTATTCACTGAATATCCATCTGCTCGCTCACATATCCCAGCTGTGTTCGTCGAAACCAGGTGGCACTGGGCTGTGAACAGAAGTGATGTGTGTTACTTCAGGCTGAAGCATTCAAGAGCTGATCACAACCTTCTACCTCTCTTTGTTCCACAGTGATCCTGAAAGTTGAAATGGCCAAGGTATAAAATGAAAAGCAGCACAGCTTGTGGAGTCAACTTACAGAGGAACACTGCTTTGAGGGGGTATTCTGTCTTACACTGCTTTTTAAATGAGCAAGAAAGCTTTGTTTTATTAAACCACTGAGATTTCAAGGTTTGTTTATCATAACATAATCTAGCCTGTGTTGACAAATATAATTGGCTTCCACGGTAATAAACAAATCTATATTCTATAGTACTAAGTAACCACCTAAACTGTAGTAATTTGGATCTAATTTGCATGAATATTAATTCCTTTAAACAAGAAAGGAAAATTATGATATTCCCACAGCCTCCATACCTTCAGAATAAGCCATTTGTTCATTAATTTTTAATGAGAAACATTCGTTATTATGAATTCTTCGACAAGACTTTGATTTTCTTCTTGGTAAGTGATGACCATAATTAAGCTCCTCATAATGAACACAGCAATTTTTAAACAGTACAATTTATATAATGTTTCTCCTCTGGGAGACTTGGTTTTCTCAATAAAAAGCCGAGGTGATATATGACTAAGTTTCCATGGTGCATGAGGATTTGTAGTTATTATTACATTTACCTCTGTTTTCATTGATTCATTGATTGATTCATTGATTCATTCATCCATTGACACTTATCTTTTCTGCACTTTTTGCAGAACTGAGTTTTACTCAGTCAAAGAGTGAATTTTAAAAAGGAAACTTTAAATATTGTACATTACAGGATGTTGGGTTACTGGCAATATAACATTTCCTCCCCAAAGGGCTTTCCTGTTATTACTGGCTTAATGGCTTCATTTATCTATGTAGTTCAAAATCTTTTAAAGTCTATCATTCACTTCTATCACATATAAATGTGGTCACATATACAATAAAGTCAATCATTAGTTAAAATACTAAAAATATTTTTCCGCAGAATTTGATATCAGGGTAAAGGATACCAATATAAACCTGTCTTATCTAGTTGCACCATTAGGAAGACTTACTGGGTTGTATCTCACCCCCAATCACAATAGGAAATATTTGCTGCACAGTGGTAGCCCACACAAAATCACTTTTCTGTAGTTACCAAACGTAATACTTTGGAAACTATGGGCACCTCTGCCTCGCTCATCTCATCTCCAGTAAAGGCAAACAGGAACAGACAGATTTGAAGGTAAAGAGACCCAAACTGGGCAGGATTCAGTTGACATTAACTCACTATCCCTTTTTCATACTACCAAGTCTCACAGGTCAGATGTCAAATAGCGTTCTGAATCCGAGTACATTTTTATAAAGTCATTGTTTACATTCACTGTTTTCTACAGGTAATGTTGGTCCCTTCTAAGAACTTTTACTGGTTGATTCTTTCACTGCTCTGCATTTTAATACTACAATCCTTCTTCTACCCACCCTATCTATATTCCCAATGCCTCTAAGCCTGCTGTATTTTCACTCAGAGCACTTTCCACTCTAAAAAATACTATATACTTATTATATTAATATTGGTAAATATTGTCACTACCACACTACAATATAGGTTCCCAAAGGGCAATGATTTTCTTATGGCTTTGGTTAATAATATAAATGCTGACACATAGAAAGCATGCACTAAATATTTTTCAGTGAATAAATGAATGAAAGTTTCTCTGGTCCAATAAAAACATTCTGATACTTATTTTCCTGATATTCTCTTTTATTCATCCAAAATCTACTTTGCCTCTGGTCATTTTATTCCTGAATCTCATTCATTCTTCAACTGATGCTATCAGCTTGTCACATGGCTGACTTGCTTCACAATTCTCCAACTTTTCTACTTTATTTCTCGGACCCTGACCAGCGCCTTTTTTTTTTTTCTGGCATGATGTCTTCCTGGACAGAAGATCTAGATAATTTCCTATGTGCGTTCCCATGGGCAGTGCTAATCAGAAATAATGAGGTCCTATAGATGGATTTTGGTGACCATTATACATTCAATTTAATTTAAATTATTTAAAATCTAATTATGAATGGATTTTAGGAGACATTTTTGGTAAAAAATACATGCACAGTGTGATTTAGAAAAGAAGAAAATAAAATCATCCATAACTCCACTATGAGAGAAATCTGTAGTTATTATTTTAAATAGCATTATTTATCATTTCTCTTTCAACTGACTTCTTAAGTTAAAATCCATCAAATTAATTCATAAAAACAGACTTTAAGCAAAGCTTATAAATGAATACAACAAGGAAAGAGATGAAAATAGGATGCTCAGAATTAGAAAAAAGAGAGCATTTTATAAATGAAGGGGGCACTTCATTCATAAAATGAGTTCTCTGACCTCAAGTCACCATTAAACAAGTTGAACTTACAGAGTCCAGAGCTCATGTCTATGAAAGGAGCTTTGTGTAGAAACAATTTCAGGGAAAGTTATGATCTCAAAGAAGGAGAATATCGCCCAAATCAATTGCACTGTTCAGTAGTGCTAGGATGACCAACTCTCCCGGTTTGCCCACGACTGAGGGGTGTCTTGGGTTGCTGGTCTTTCAGTGCTGAAACAAAGATAGTCTAAAGCACACTGGTACAAGTTGGTCACGTGACCATCTCAAACTGCTTGGGCATCTTGGTGGGGGGGAACCCCCAAAACCCTACACATCCTTGTTTTTTGTATGTAAGACTTGTCTTAAATCATTATTTAGTATTTGGCCAATAAAAGTGCTGCTAGGAAATCCTTTATGATAGAAATTTTAAAATAAATTAAACTCTGACACAGTGATGGTAAAAGAGGGACCATTCCTCAAAACTAAATCAAGAGCTAAAGTGGCCCAAGCTGATGTTAGGAGCACAGAAGCTCCTTCATTTGGTTCAATCGCAGGAAATCAGTCGTTTTCAGTGTCTTTGCATCTACCAGGCAGAGTCAGCAATAAGAGAAGAATGGAATTCAAGTGATTTGGATTAACTGACAGACAGGAAAAACCCCTTTTCTTCCAGACCCTGACAGGAACAGAAAGGTTTGCTGTGGCATCCAAAGCAGGCCTCAGACTGAGTCAATCTTGAGGCAAGTAAAAAAAAAAAAGGATTGGACATTCTCTACCAAAATTGTATAAGGCAACTATCAAGTGGAAAGAGGAAATTCTGAGTATTCAAGATGTCTCCCTCTTTGTTTATGTTTACTAATGTTCATGAAGAAAGTGATTTTCAGAATGTTCTATGCATTGAAACAAATTAAGAGCAACTAAGGAAAACACAAAGCTAAAAAAACAAAAAATCTCCCAGCTTTTGCGAGAAAAAGATAGAAGTAAAAATTGGAATTTTAATTGAGAAGAGATTTTTCCAGAAGTCAAATTTTTAGGGTTAGAAGAAAAGAAGGTTAAGTTGTGCTAGCACTGTCATGACTGAAAGCTTCATGAGAAGTATGAAGTATTTGAGGCACTCTAAAAAGTAACTTTTTGTTCCATATTACCAAGATACTTTTAAGGAAATGCATACTTGCCTGTTGCATTAAGGAAGTGGCAAACAAGCTTACCTTCCACAGAAGATTTGACTACTGCAAAAATGTTCTCGAGCTATTACCATTATACTAGTAACTCACAATCATTCAAATACTAACAGAAACTTAAACACAATAAAATGCTAAAATCAAACAGATTACTCACTTTTCCCCTCAGGTAATAATAACTCATTTGAATATCACTTTTGAATTTAGTCTCCTAATCATTCTGTGATTTAAGTGTTTATATTATTCCTATTTTACGTGCAATAAAACTGAGGTCAAGGATATTTGTAGTTTACTCAAGCTTTCACTGCTATGAAGTTCAAGTACAGTTGCACTTAGGTCTTTTGGGGTTTAGATGTTTACTATTAACATAAATCAAGCTCTCAGTTCAATCTCATAATATTTTGACTTTTATGGAGACAGCACCAACTTCAAGATTCTTTCTGGCTGGGCACGGTGGCTCATGCCTGTAATCCCAGCACTTTGGAAGGCTGAGGCAGGTGGATCACCTGAGGTCAGGAGTTTGAGACCAGCCTGACCAGCCTTCACCAATATGGTGAAACCTCCTATCTATTAAAAATACAAAAATTAGCTGGGCATGGTGGCATGCACCTGTAATCCCGGTTACTCAGGAGGCTGAGGCAGGAGAATTGCTTGAATCCAGAGGTGGAAATTGCAGTGAGTCAAGATCATGCCACTGTATTCCATTCTGGGTGACAAAGGAAGACTCTGTCTCAAAACAAACAAACAAACAAACAAAAACCCAGATTATCTCTGCATTACGTTAGTAGGCATAGAGGTTTCTGGTCACTGACTTCGGCAATTGCAGTGGCCAGAGACTTAATTACTTTCTTCATGTTGACATAGTCATGAAACCTCAGGGGTTATAGCTGAAAAATCAATGCCAGATGGCTGTAAAGACTCCTGAAGACTCTGCTACTGTCAAGTCACCCAACAGAAATGTCCTCAATGCTGATAAAGATAGAGATAACACATGCAGACCATCTGTTCCAGCCACATGGCTTTTAACAAGGAAAACCTCTTAGGGTATAATGAATGAAGACTAACTACAGGCAAAGGAACATCTAGGATACATTCTTCTTTGTCTACTGGTCATTAGCTAATTGTGGATGAAGATAATTAAGACAGGTCTCCAAAAGTTGTCCCATAGTTCAGCTACTAGCTACTATTACTGAACATGTAGGAATGTGTTGAATGATGTGAAATTAATGTTGTTGGCAAAATTGCTAAATTACTTCAAGAAAGTCCAAATAAGCTTCACCATAATTTTTTTTTAAACAGAATTTATTACTCTACTTTTTCTCAATATATCTGAGGTCACTTTTAGCAAAAGACACAGGTGAGTAAAATGAGACTAGAGAGGCAAAAGAGAAACATGATCAAAACTGATCACTACCTATAGCACATGTATTACAACCAACTGGTACAGAATTGTGATTGTAATAGGGGACATTTTAAATCAAATTAGGGGCATTTCAAGCATTTGAACGTGTTACGTAATCAAGAAACTGATTAATAATATTACACAAGAAGGTCCAAAATCACTTCTTTTGGCTTGATAGTGATGCATAAAACCCATACATGACCTCTTCTGATGGGTTTCATCATGACATTTTAATCATTCTTGGGATCATACTTGTAATCATACATGTAATCATCCTGGAAACCTGGTTCCCAAGAAAACATGTGAAGTAACGAAAATTTTACCTGAAGGTACTTGGCTGGAAACACCCTCACTGAGAGACGATTGTGAGGGGCACCATTGATGTTCACTTGCTGATGCATTTTGGCAAGGTCAGGAATGCTAAGGCTAGAGGGTTCTTGTACTTTGCTTTAAAATAGAATAAGAGCTCTTCAGTATATGGCTTCCAAAAAGGGATCAATTCTTTAATAAGCTTTGCAACCATCATGTAAACAAGGAATCTATTCAAGTTTAGGTTGGAGGCCATTTAATCATTTAGCACTGGTATTTCTAAGTAGATTTTCATTCCCTGCTCTTGTCCAACTTTTTAAATAATAAGATACGTTGGGGCATCAATAATCTGGTATAAAACAAGCAGGTATTCCATAGAAGTTATTTGCAGAGACTCAAACATTTCAAATTATCACAATATCAATGCTAGGACCTTTTAGAGCAGAAGTTCCCAAACTTTTTCAATTCATGATGACCCCAGGGCAAAATATATACCTAACAATGGTTTATTAAATGCTTATGTCCAAACAAGTCAATATGTTATGTTCTAACAACATTAGTAGCCATGTGAAAAAATAATACATATGTATAGAAAAAAATACTATTGCTATTTTATTATTAAATAACCACAGTTATTTACTAATAGGATATGTGTACCTGTTGCATACTGCATAACTTCTCAAACCTTGGACTCAAACTAGGCAATGCTACCCTCATTTCTTGCTCCGCATTAAATTTTGCATAGTACTTGATTTATATTACAACAACTTCTGAATACCCAGCTACACAAAAATATGGTGTCATCTAATAAATGTAGTGTTAATGTTGAAACTACCAACTCCCTGGATCTAGCAGTTTGTGTGGCATCCATGTTTCCTGCAACCAAGTACTGCAGTGTCCCCTCAATGATTTGAAATATTCCATGGTGCCCTCCAAGTTCACTGTAGCACACTCAGGTAGCTTTTGGTTGATAGGTGGGGAGCTGTAGTTATAAACAGTTGTAAGGATACCTTTGAGCAATAACAATAATAATATTATCGAGATGTTGCACTCAAGAGACTGACCGAATTAAAAGCAAAAGCCACTTTGAGCATATTCTTGTAAGTCATAATTCATCTGGAATAGAAAGAGAATGTGAGCATTGTGGTCAACATTGGTTGTGAACATTGGGAATTTTTGTTGTTCTTCTCAATGAAAGAGAAGGAAGTATGAAAGAGTTATGTTTGTCAGTGGCTAGGCAAGCCTGGCTTTCTGGAAGGCTGGGTGCAGAATGCAGTAGAGATGGATTAGAAGTTTTAGGGTAAGAAGGCATCATCTCAATATTCTGAATAATAAAGTGGAAGCTCCAATGGTGCATGATTTCTCCCTTTATCGATTTCTTTGTATTTTGCCTCTATCTCTTTAGAAAGGTGTTTTGCATAAGTAATTATGGTTAATCACACATCTTAAGAAAACTGTCCTTTTAGACATGCAGTTCACACAAATCCCACCATAGCCTTTCTCACAATTTTGCAGCTTTCTGAACAAATGATTCAGTAGCCATGCATATTAGTATTAAAGACCAAAACCAGAAAAAATGAATTACTGAAATCTAGTCGTTCAGAGAAGTCATATACTAATGATACCTCATTTTTATATTTCATTCTGTTCACATTTGCTAAAGAACTTTGGAACAAGCAATCAATTGATGAAAATAAGACCTCAGCAATGATTAGCACATAAGTTGTTGTTTCATTTTTTAAAAACGTTTCATAATAATATGTGTTTCAGGAGAATTTACTGGTTCACTGAGATATGTAAGAAGTCAGTTGTTGTGATGTGAAGGAATTTACCTTTTTGCACTGGTTGAACTGCAAATTAACTGCATGGTCTTAGGTCAAAGTCACTTTGCCTCCCTGCGCCTCACTCCTGCATGCACGATGGTGGCTAGATGTCTCTAAGGCCCTTGAGTTGCAACACTGAATACTCTATGAACTTTTTTGCTCAAGTGGACTTTTGCTGTCTTCTGAACAGCACAAGTATTCTTGACCCAATCAGTCAAATAGTCGAATTAAAGAAAGAAGATATTACTGCTGAAGATTTTTTTTATTTAAAATTTTAAAATTGTAGTAAAAAACACATAACATGAAATTGGCCATTTTAACCATTTCAAAGCATAAGGTTTGGTAGTGTTAAGTATATTCACATTGTTATGCAAGCAATCTTCAGAACTTTTCCATCTTGCAAAACTGAAACTTTATATCCACTAAACAGTAACTCCCCATTCCCCTCTCTCCTTACTCCCTGGTACCGCCTTTCTGCTTCCTTTTTCTATTAATTTGACTAGTCTTGATACTTCATACAAGTGGAATCATATAGTATTTACCTTTTTGTAATTGGCTTATTTTACTTAGCATAATGTCTTCAAGGTTGATGTAAGTTGTAGCATGTGTCACGATTTCCATTTTCTTTTTAAGGCTGAATAATATTTTTGCTGGTACACACCACATTTAGTTTATCCATTTATCCATTGGTGGACACCTGGGATGCTTCTGCCTCTTGACTATTGTGAATAGTATTGCTATGAACATGGGTGGGTTTTAAAGGAGAGGAATGCATATTTATTTTCCTCAGACCCCAAGGACATCACAGCACTGTCAATAATCTTCTGATTTCATCTAGAGAGTTTCCAGAAGTAAGGGAAGTAGGTCACCAGGGTGCTTAAAATCCACTCTGGTAGACCCATAGGAAGATTATTTGAAATATTATTTCCAGATGTGTCTTAGGGCTAAAATGTGTTTCCTTCTGTTTTATTACCAGTCATTACAGGAAACAACAGGCAAAGAGAAAAACAAAGTTTTGTCTTCCAAAATGTCTTCGCTATCAGGACAGTTTTATTGAGAACCTGAATCTCCATAGGCGTGTTTCATTTCTAATTAGTTACAGCTCCAAACCTTTGTGAGAAAAGTCTCATGGGGATTTAAAAATTTTAGCCCGATGTATTAGTATAGCCATCCCACTTCAAAAGTATTATACAAAAGAATATTAATGTCCTTGAAAAATTTATATGTCTAAGTAAGCCAGGTCATTTTTTAAGCAATAGGCTCAGAACTTTTCAAGGAAAAGTGTTTTTTTGTTTTTTTTTTTTTAATGAAAGAAAATAACTCTTTAAACCAGATTCAAACTCCTACTTTTAGTTATTCAATCACTAATTAAATTAGCATGTATATCTTTGACTTCAGATGCAGCAAGCATTGACTGATAACTGAAGCCACTTCTGTGCTTCCAGTATTTGCATTCTGCTTGTTTGTTTTTGTACATTCTGCACTCAAGTACTTTCTTTTCTAAGCAGCCTATATAAAGCTCATGTTGAGTGCAACTAGAAAATCTTTTAATGAAGAAAGGCTTTCAACATTACTGACAATATTTTTATCTTATCCACATACAAAATTTTGGGGTAAATGTCATCAGGGGAATCCATTCCAAATTAGATGTTTAGTTTAATAGAGAAAAAAAAATTTCTACTTAAATAGAAAAGTAAGTTGCTCACAATCTGTAATTTCCATCTTTCTGTGTCTGTGATGAATACAGGCGTAGAGGTCTCGTGCATGCATTTCTCTAGGAGAACTCCATATTGAAGGCCTTTAGGTCACCATTGTCCATAGAAATGCAATGTAAGCCATATATGTCATTTTAATTTTTCTAGTAGCCACATTAAAGAGTAAAACAGTGAAATTAATTCTAATAATGTATTTTATTAATCCAATATATAAAAATCTTATTTCAAGATATAATTAATATAAAATCATTAATGAGGTATTTTACCTTTCTTAGTATTAAGTTTTCAAAATATTGTGCACATGTTTCACTTAATAATCCATCTCAATTTGGACCAGCCATATTTCAAGTCTCAATAGCCGCATGTGGCTAGTGGCTATCGTATTGGACAGCACATGCAGACTTAGATGACCACTTTCATTTCAGCTGTTCTGCCTTATATACATTTATATTTATATGTACAATTTATGTTATTTATATTTATACATGCATTTCTAGATGTTTTAAACTTTTAAAAAGCCCAATATTCAGACACTTATGAGTATGTGTCATACCAAAAGTTTCCTTATTTCACAAAGCAATCCGTCACAAGTTTTCTTTGCAGAGTGAGAGCTTCTGGTTTATTTCAAATCATTTAGTTTATAGAAATATAATATTCAAATGATTCTTAAGGAATAACACACAAACTATGTAAACCAAAAGACCACCTGTATATCCTTATAATAAAGGAATCTAATTGGAATGGTACCCTTAGTCCTCCTGGGTAATAGAGAGGAGGTGAAGATTGAGTCAGGATAACTTCCCGTCTTAGTCCTCCTGGGTATAGAGAGGAGGTGAAGACTGAGTCAGGATAACTTCCCGTCTGGAGCATCTATTTATTGTGGTTCTCTTTTCACCGTAAGAGGACAATTGCTTTCCTGTTACTCAGATATTTACATGACACTGATTTTATTTAGGTCAGTGTAGAGAGTTTCTATGTCCAAAGTATAAAGGACGTACACATCCTCCTTTTGATTTCGGGATTAAATACACACGCACAGAGTAGGTTAAATGTGAACAACATAAATGTAAATGAACACTTTTGATCTCTTTGTAGAGTATAACAGAACGTTAAAATCTGAATCTCATATATTTTCAATCTCAGCTCCCTCAATGTGACAGAGGAGGAAAGACAAAGAATCACTGAATGACTTACAGATCATCAAACATCTAGCTTACTCAGTAAGTAGCCTCTATTGTTTCTTTTTCATAGAAGCAGTATTTCCTCTTCCCTGCTTTTTTCTTTTTCCCATGCCCTGTCTTTCTCTTGCTTCCAGGTCTAGCTTCCTCTGTTTTTTATTGTAAATGTCAAGCCCTCTGGACAGTAATCATATCAACCTGGATAGTTTTAAGCTTGGTGAATCCTCAGCTTAAGTCTCATGACAGCTCCTCATTTGGCTTGTCATAGTTGGCAACTGTGATGTCTTCCAAGCCATCTTAAAAACATTCTAATTTTTCTACTCCTATTACTACTCTGGTAACATTAAATAACCAACAAGCATAAATAGTGGGACTTTGTTAGTCAGGTAGGGAGGGGAATGCAAAGGAAAGGAGTTTACCAAAAAGACAAACAAAATGCTCGGAACATTGAAAGCAGCGTCTGGTGCCAATGGGCCATTGTAACCACGAGCTGGTATCAATGAGTGCTGACACAATAGTCTGAAAAGTTGAGAAGGGTGGGTTTGTGAATGGTCTTGACTGCTAGGTGTGCTATTGAGTTTGTTCTCTATATAGGCAGTGGCAAACCAGCTACTGATGTGTGTGTGTATGTGTGCACATGTGCGCATGAACAAGGGTGTGTTTTAAGCAGGATTGTGACATATTTAGGCAGTGATCTAGATAAATAATTGTGTTAACAGACTTAATATAGCAGAAGGGTTTGAATTAGGAAAGCCAGATGAGAAATGGTTGCAGCAGGGCAGAGGAGAGCTACTTTGGATACTAATTGGTTATAATAGCATCTAACATGGATTAAGAGTTGTATGCATTTTCTCATTTAAATCTCACCATAGTCATACAAGGAAAGTTTCGTCATTAGTCCCATTTTACAGATGAATCTGGAGTTCAGGGAAGTTAAAGTAACTTCTTTAAGGATAAACAACTGATTCATAACATTGGTGTTCAAATACTCTGTTAAAATCATATATCAAATGAGTGAAAAAGTTTTGAGTATCCTTCTCAAATACAGGTATTCTAATTTATAAATTTTTATATTCATTACTTCTATCCACATACTAAATATTAATACATTTTATTATTTTAGTGCAGCCCAGTGGGTGATTTGGTGTAGCCCCTGGGTTAAACATACCCTGTTCTAGAGACTACTGGTCTACATAATTGAACTGGAATGTCTTTAGACGTTGCATAAATCTTAAGTTGACAATAAACCCTATACAGATCTTCCTCTATGTACAATGGGGTTATGTTTCAATAAATCCATTGTAAGTTGGAGATGTCATTAAGTAAAAAAATGCATTTAATATGCCTAAAATACTGAACATCACAGCTTAGCCTAGGCTACCTTAATCATGCTCAGGAGCAGGCACGGTGGCTTATGCCTCTAATCTCAGCATTTTGGGAAGCCAATGTGGGTGGATCACCTGAGGTCAGGAGTTCGTGACCAGCCTGGCCAATATGGTGAAACCCTGTCTCTACTAAAAATACAAAAAATTAGCCAGGTGTGGTGGTGGGCGCCTGTAATCCCAGTTACTCGGGAGGCTGAGGCAGGAGAATCGCTTGAACCCAGGAGGTGGAGGTTGCAGTGAGCTGGGATTGTACCATTGCACTACTCCAGCCTAGGCAACAAGAGCAAAACTCCATCTCAAAACAAAGAAACAAACAAACAAAAAAACAAACAAAAAAACCCCATGCTCAGGACATTTACATTTACCTACAATTGGGCAAAATCATCTAACACAAAGCCTACTTTATAATAAAATGTTGAACATCTCATGTAATTTATTGAATACTGTACTGAAAGTGAAAAACAGAATGGTTGTATAGGTGTTCACAAAGTACAATTTACTGAATGTGTATCACTTTTGTACTCTGTAAAGTTGCAAACTCCTGAGTTGAACCATCATACGCTGGGAACCGTATGTACCTCTGAGACCTGGCTGCTTTGTAAATTGATGTTAACTATTTGGCCCCTGAAGCCATCTGAGTGTGAAACTCCATATTAAACTTCACTGTCAGGCTAAGCAAGGCTCTTACTACTTGCATACCTTCAAATGATCCCTGTTTGTATTTGTTTTGTTCGTTTTTTGACCTGCTTTTATGTATCAGTGATGTAGAAATGTTTTTAAGTGGTTGAGCTTAGAGTTTCTCCTAGTGATCCTTTACTTCATCCCACTGACACTACAAATGAAAATGAGGAGAGGAAAACAACAAAAAAGCTATTCAAGTTGAAGGTAGAGCTTGTTAGAGATTCAGAATTAGAACTCAGATTTCCGAAGCTCAGTGTTTTCCTTTCAGATACACAGGCTACATGGATGGTGGCTTAATAGGCAAATATTTTGAGCATCCAGACAGCATTTTATACACCTGTTAATGTGATATGTGATTGACTGTAGAATTATTTAGTAAATTTTACATGATTATGATCATTATTTAGGATAGTGATTTTAAACTCTGGTTCCTTAGAATCATTTGTGAAACCTTTTTAAAAATACTAAAGCCCAGGCCTTCGCCTGCAGAGGTTCTTTTTGTATCATTCTGGGATGTGCAATCAGGAATTCATACTTTAAAAAAGCTACTCAGATGATCATAAAGTACAGGCAGGGTTCTGATCTTTAGTTAAGACCAATCCTGATATAATACCTGCTTTGGAGCAACGAGGAGACACATACGACTACAAATACCAGGCCTAAAATTGTTGTGAAATTATCTTTGAGCCATATCATGTAGATAAAAGAGATAAGATACAGAGAATTTGAGAAGTCAAAAGATTGACTTAAACATACATATCTAATCTTGGACTTTGTAACCAAAGAAAACACATTTAGTTTGGAAATGACAGTGGAATATGTAAAAATTGTTATATTCTAGACTTTCAAAACAACAAAAATATAAACCACTTAGTCATGAATCCAAGAAAAACTATGTGGAACCATCAATGAAAACAACCAAAAAATGTGTCTGATGAATATTAACCAAAAAATGTGTCTGATGAATATTATCCAAAAAATGTGTCTGATGAATATTAAAAATGAATCTAATAAAAGGAACATTTTATGTTCCTGAAGAGAAACGCTCAATATTTCCCAAGTCACCAACTGTTCCCAGTTAATTTTAAGACTGTAATTTCAATCAAAATAAAAAATTGTCAAATTTTGAAGTTTATGTAGAGAAATGTGTAGGCAAGAACATAAAAATGTTATATATACAAGAAAAGAATTGCACTGCAGTTGTTAAAAAGTACTACATAGTTAATTAAAACAATGGGTATTGGTGCAAGAATGGGCATGCTTTGGAGAGTAGAACAGATATTAGACACAACATTTATATATAAGAATACCATGTCTTTAAAAGTCACTATTTCATATCAGAAAAGAAATAAAGGATTATTTAATACCAATTCTTAGGAAATTGGTTAACAATTTGAAAAAAGTTTATATGTCTATAAACTATATATATCTATACATTGTAGAGGTATAGATATATACAACTTGAAAAAATGTCTGTTATATATATATATATCTACATTGCATGTTATGGCAAAGTAAGTTGCAGACATATTAGAGAGTTAATGCAGAAAATTGAATTACTAGACAATTAGATAATGCAGCATTGACAATCTTATATTAGTAAATATAAGATTTATAAATAAATATGAGTAAATATATAGATATTTTCTAAATACAAAAGAAAGTAGAAAATAATTTTGACTCCATAAAATATAAAAACTTCTGTATGCCCAAAATACACCATAAATGAAATTAAGAAATAATAGGCATACTATGATGAAACTTTGCGACCAGATGTCAGAGGATATATAAGGAGTTTTATGAATCAATGAATAAAAGACAAGTATCTTACCAGGAAAATGGGTAATAAACAATAAATCTGCAATTCTCAGATAAGAGATACAAATAGGTGGGCAAAATCTCCAGAATATACGAAGAATATGTACCTCAGCAGTAATCAATTTAGTAAACAAAAACGTAAAACAAACAGCTAGACATTATGTCTACAAAATATTCAAATATTTAAAATACATAAAATGTTTATTGTTGGGAGGGTGGAGATAAGTGTTGCGGCATTATTATAATCCCCTGTGATTGAGAGGATTAATGCATACATCCTCTTGAAGGGCAAGAGGATTGTACCATTAGTCCACACTCCACCTGCACTCACATTAGTGAGTGATTTAAAAAATTAAGCAACAGGATTTAAAAAATTAAGACTCTTCTTTGATCCAGAAATAATACTTCTAGGAAGCTATCTTAAAGAAGATAGATTAAAGAAGCTATCTTTACAAAAGATTGACTTAATACATACCTATCTAATCTTGAACTTTGTAACCAAAGAAAACACATTTAGTTTGGAAATGACTGTGGAATATGTAAAAATTGTTATATTCTAGACTTTCAAAACAACAAAAATATAAACCACTTAGTAACAAATCCAAGAATTTCTATCAGAGATGAGGAAAATTATACATATTTTGGGTGGTACATATACCTGCATGGAATACTATGCAGCCACGAAAAGAATGAGATCATATTCTTTGCAGGAGCATGGATGGAGCTGGAGGCCATTATCCTTAGCAAACCAAGGCAGGAACAGAGAAACAAATACCACATGTTCTCACTTATAAGTGGGAGCTAAATGATGAGAACACATGGACACCTCGAGGGGAACCACACACACCGGGGCCTATTGGAGGGTGGAAGGCAGGTGGAGAGAGAGGATCAGGAAAAATAACTAATAGGTACTAGGCTTAATACCTGGGTGATGAAATAACCTGTACAACAAGCTCCCATGACACAAGTTTACCTGTATAACAAACCTGCACATGAACCCCTAAACTTAAAAGTTAAATTTAAAAAATTGTATATATTTTTATAAGTTTTGTTCATCACAATACTATTTCTAATACCAAACATAAGGAAAACCTAATGCCCTCCAAATTAAGGAATAGTTAGATAAATTATGGTAAGCCATGCTAAAAAAGTAATTTTCAAAATTGTAAAATTAAGAATCTCATGCAAATACATGACTGCATATTAAAGATTTTATTCTACTTATTAATTAATGAGGAAATCTGTAAGATGATAAGACTGGCTCAAAGAGCATTTGAGGAGTTAGTCCTTATTAACAATTTAATAAATGAATATTAGTATAATAATGTTGGCTCAGTTATAAAACCAGCTTATATCCTAAAGGGCAATAAACCCTAAACTTTGAAGTTATGTTCCCCTTGGAAAGAAAATATTTACATCTCAGGAAAAATTCCACAGCTTAACATTTAACTTTACTAATTCCGGAATCTTTATTAAATAGTAAAAGGTAAGTTGAATACATTTTATCTTTATAGATAATCTTATGGGGTGCTTTTGCCTGATTTAACATAGAAAGGGCTCAGCTTTGTGCCCTATTTACAAGTTTTGTGTATTTTTTCTTAACAAGTCACATGTGGAATGCAAGCAATCCTTAAAATTTGGAGCACAGATAAATAGGTATATATGGAAAAATGTTCACAATATTTTGTTAAATGGGAAAAAAGCATATCAATAAAGGATTACATATTTTGATCTTAGTTGTAAAAACAACGGGTAAAATCTGTAAAATATGCACATAAAAACATAAATCATATTTATCAGAATATCAATAGTGTACCTTTTGGTTTTCGTTCTGATATGTAAAGAGCTTGGAAGTCATCTCTCTCATTCTTATAAGAAGAAATAGTTGAACAAACGGAACCAATCGAGAACTGAAGTTGCAGGGCAAACTACTGCTCTGAAATCTGGAGAGAAAGACAAATGCTTTGAGACTCACAGCTGATATTTGCTTACCTGGAACAGAATCATCTGGAGCCGTAAACGGGTAAAACATCTAATTGATAATTTCAACAAACTGCTGCAGGTGGAATGTGGACGCGTGTGAGAATGAGAAACTCCTGGGGGCCACGATCTTGGAGGGCCCTGCACTTTAGGGAGTTTTACTTTCAGGAAATCCAGCAGGTTCTCATGGTGAAGATCCAAGAAAGATTCGCTTTGTGTCTCTGGCAAGAGAAGGAAAGACTATTGAAATACACCCAGAGGATTCTTCATAACAAAAGTTCACTATCCAGGGAAAAAATAATTACCAGAGCTTTATTCTAGCTAGGAAAAGGAATTTTTTCCCTCTCTAGTCCTTTCTAGACATCCTGTCTCTTCAAAATTAGGCAAAACAAAACAAAACAACAACATAAAACGATACCACTGTAGACACACTTCAGGTCATAGAACAGAGAAAGGCACAGTGAAAGACCTAGATTTAATTATAAAACTATAGAACACAACCTTTCTTCTCACCTGACCACAATACCACCAGGCCTTCAGTATAATAACCGTGGATTATGGTGGAAAGAGCTGCAAGACACAGACTCTCTCTGAGGAGGAGTATTTAGGGAAGCCCCAAGTCAAGGTGGGAGATAAAAACGAGGACACAAGAGGAATTTAAAGACTATGACATCTACAGTTATAATTAATATCAAAGACAGCCTAATTCCTAGTCAGATTAAAATGGATCATCATACTAATGGCTTATTTACCTCCATTCCTATTACATGATACTACATATCTGACTTTCAACAAAATATCACAAGGCATGCCAAAAAGCAAGCAAAAACACAGCCTGAAGAGGCAAAGCAGGTATCAGAACCACACTTACATAAGACACAGGTGTTAAAGTTATCACATGTGGAACTTAAAATAACTATGACGAATGTGTTAAGGTCTCTATTGGAAAAAAGTAGTTAATAAAAAGCATTCAGATTAGAAAGCAATAAGTAAAACTATACTTGCAGATGATATGATCTTGTATATCCTAAGGAATCCACTAAAAGACAATTATAACTAATAAACAAATTCAATAAGGTTGTAGAATACAGAATCAAGAAAAACAGAGCAAAGGTCTAGAAGGCAATAGTAATGAAGATTGTGTATATTGACATAAGAATAAACATATACACCAATAAAATAAAATTAAGAATCCAGAAATAAACCAATGTGTCTATGGTTAACTAAATTTCAGCAAGGATGCCAAGATTATTTCATGAAGGAAGTCCTGCTGTGAAAACTAATGAGATATATTTAAAACACTAAACTTGTACACTTATACTGCACCATATTAAAAAAAAAATCTCAAAATCAGGCACAAATGATTTTCCTGGTAAATTCTACCAAGTATTTAGGGAAAAAATAATACCAGTTTTATAAAAACTCTACCAGAAAGTTGAAGAGGAGGGACCACTTACAAACTTAATTTATTAGGCACCAATACCCTGATACCAAAACCAGATGAATAAAATACAAAAAATGATAAACTCTCTTAAACTAAGACACAAATATTCTTAGCAAAATATTAGCAAATCTAATCCAAGAATATATAAAAATAATTATATACCCTGACAAGTTGAACTTATTGCAGGTATGCAAAGCTGATTTAACATTTGAAAAACTAATTGATGTAATCTACCACATCAACAGATTAAAGAAAAATCTTACGATCACATCAGTTGATGCAGAAAAAGCATTTGACAATATCCACATACATTTATGATAAAAACTCTCAGCAAACAAGGAATAGAAAGGAACTTCCTCAACTTGGTAATGAACATCTATTAAACACTCTATAGCTAGCATAGTACTTAATGATAAAAAAAACCAAATACTTTCCCTCTAAGATCAGGAACAAGGCAAGGAAGTCCCTTTCCACCACTCCTATTCAACATTGTACTGAAAGTACTAGCTAGTGCAATAAGACAAGAAAGGGAAATAAACATACAGATTGTGAAGGAAGAAATAAAATGTCTTTTTGTCTGTAGATGACTTGATTATTTACACAGAAAATCCCAAAGAATTGACAAAAACAAAACAAAAAACTTTCCTGGAACTAATAAACAAATATAGCAAGGTCTCAGGATACAAGGTTAATATGAAAGTCAGTTGTTTTTCTTTATACCAGTAACAATCAATTGGAATTTGAGACTAAAAACAAATGTCATTTATGATTACCAAAAATATAAAATATTTAGGTACAAATAAAATACAGAATCTATATGCAGAAAACTATAAACTTATGATGAAAGAAATGAAAAAGATCTAAGCAAATGGAGAAAAATTCTGTCTTCATAGACTGGAAGACTAAATATTATTAAGATGTCAATTTTTTTCCAACTTGTTACATAGTTCACTGAAATCCCAACAAAAATCTCATTAATCTTTTTTGCAGATTTTGACAAACTGATTCTACAGTTTATATAAAACAAAAAAATCTAAGTTAGCCAAAGTAGGACTATAGAAGAGAAAAGTTAGGGGTAGGGGGGAGTCTCACCAAAGAAGATATATAAATAGCAAATAATATTTAAAGATTCTCAGTATCATTTGTCATAAGGAAATTTCAAATTAAAACAATTACTATTATATAAATATCAGAAGGACTAAAATCAAAAAAATACTGACAGTATCAACTGCTGGCAAAAATATGGAACAACATAAAGTCTCATTCATTGCTAGTGGGAATATAAAATAGTATGGTCATTTTGGAAGACAGACTGACAATTTCTTACAAAGCAAAACATAGTTTTACAATGAAATAAGGTGTTCCTAGGTATTTACCCAACTGATTAAAAAACTTAGATCCACACAAAAATCTGTATGTGAATGTTTATAGTGGCTTTATTTATGTTTGCCAAAAACTGGAAGAAATCAAGATGAATGAATAAGTGAATTCATTAGGTTAATGAATAAACAAATTGTGGTGCACTGTGACAATGAAATAATTTTCAATAAGAAGAAATTAACTATCAAGCCCTGAAAAGACACAGAAGAATTTTACATACATACTGTTCATTGAAGGAACAGCATGAAAAAACTATATACTGTCCTAATCCGATTATGTAATAGTCTAGAAAAGGCAAAACTATAAATGTAGTAAATTATAGGTGACCAGTGGCTTGACAGGAGAGAGGGAGAGTTCAATGGGTGAAGTATAGGGAATTTTTTAGGGTGGTACACAATTATTTTTATGATATTGTGATGGTGAATACATGACACTATGCATTCATCAAAATCCATAAAACATAAAGAATGAACCTTAATGAATGCAAGTTTAAGAAACTCTTTTAGAAAATTGGGATATTCCAGGATGAAATGCAGAATGTGACAAAACTATCTAACTGCATTACAAACCTATGACACAACCTTACTGAATTTGGTGTGTGTATGTGGAGGGGGAAGTGTTTTGTGCATGGTGTAAGGCTAAATTCAAAAGCAACTGTACATAAGTATTGCACTCTATTTGATAAAGATTTTTTTCTCAAGAAGTATGAGTTAACATAGAGGAACTATTAAGTAAATGGAGAGTGTAAGCCTGTTTTCTCATTGTTGGAGTGGGAGGTTACAGATTATTAAGGGGATAAGGCTAGAATGATTTATATGGTAATGATTGGAGTTAGAGACATCACTATAAACTCATGTTTAGCTGAATATAGATGTAGTTATTACATAAAGAGATATCTAGAGATATGGCACACACACATATGTATTTCCTTGCTCTGTCAGCTGACAGGGTCTTGAAGAAAGATAATCCTTTGCAATAATGCAAAGACAAATCCTAGACAAAAAGACAATCCTAGCAATAAATGCATTAGCACCATGATATTGGTTTCTAATATTCTCCAATCAAAGGAACCAGGATAACTGGGAGAAATGGCTCACTCCATACCTGGGCTGGAAATATTCAAGATGAGTCTGGAATCAAGAAAATAAGTTAGCAAAAACAACAACAAAACAACCACAACAAAATCTACATATCAAAAACCCATTCACAGTGATGGGAATGTTTAAAGGATCAAAAGAGCCAATCGAAAGCATTCCCAATGTCCAAAGTTGGAACAATTTGTTCAAGAAAATAAACTAGTATAAGATTATTACCTAAAGTATAAAATAAATATCCATGGGTCCATTTATATTGAGATGGATATAAATAAATTATTGAATAAATTTAAAAAGTTGAATAGACAAATTTTCCATGAAGAATAATTTCAAGTATTTTATGTAGAGACTCTGCCCTCAAGAAAGTATAGCATAACTTCCCATTCTTCATGTGTGGTCTGTGCATGGTGACTTCCTTCCAAAAAGAATAGTATGGAAGTGGGGGAAAAGGGTAGTGTTTGTCAGTCTTCAATAATAAGTGAAGACCTTAACCTTGTCGTGCTGATATAGGGTGAGTCATGTTGAAGACATATATATCCTTGACGCAATGTGATGAAAATGGCATTTTACCTCTGTGGTTCTCCTCCCCTAAATAAATAATTCTAGTGTAGCAGTGAAAAAAAAACATCACACAAATCTCGTCTGAGGGACACTGCACGAAATACGTCAGCAGATTCCTCAAACTTCTCCAGGTCATCAAAACCAAGGAAACTGGCCAGGCACAGTGTCTCACACTTGTAATCCCAGCACTTTGGGAGGCCGAGGTGGGTGGATCACCCTAGGTCAGGAGTTCAAGACTAGCCTGGCCAACATGGTGAAACCCCATCTCTACTAAAAATACAGAAAATAGCTGGGTGTGGTGATTTGTGACTGTAATCCCAGCTACTTGGGAGGCTCAGGCAGGAGAATCTCTTGAACCCCAGAGGTGGAGGTTGCAGTGATCTGAGATTGTGCCTCTGCATTCCAGCTTGGGTGATAGAACGAGACTCCATCTCAAAAAACCAAAACTCAAAAAGAAAAAAAAAAAAACAAGGGGAGTAAGAAACTGTCACAGCTAAAGAAGAGCCCAAGGAGACAAGACAACTAAATGTAATGTGATATCTTAGATGGGCTCCTAGAACAGACAAAGAGCATTCGGTAAAAACAAAAGAAATATGAATAACATATGGACTTTAGTTAATACTAATGTATCAATATGCATTCATTAATTATAACAAATATATGTATTATACTAATGTAAGATAATAACAAGGGAAACTGAGTGTAGGCTATTTTTCTGTAAGTCTAAGTCTATTTTAAAATAAAAAGTTTCTAAATATTAGTAGTTTTCTCTCGGTGGTGGTATTCTAGGTTAAAGGTTTTTCTTTCTGCAATTTTAAATGTTCCAAATTATAATAAACCCATACTAATTTCAAAATCAGCAAAAATGTTTTCTAACATGAAAAAATACATATTTTGTTTAAAAGGAAACTATTTTCAGATTGTTTCAACTTTACTTATTTTCCTCCAGCAAGATAAGAATACTATTCTGCTTTTCTTTTTCTATTTTTTTGAGATGGGGTCTTGCTCCGTCACCCAGGCTGAAGCACAACGGTGTGATCTCGGCTCACTGTAACCTCCGTCTCCTGGGTTCAGGAAATTCTCCTGCCACAGCCTCCCAAATAGCTGGGATTGCAGGCATCCACCACCACACCTGGCTAATTTTTGTATTTTTAGTAGAGATGGGGGTTTCCCCATGTTGACGAGGCTGGTCTCGAACTCCTGACCTGAAGTGATCCACCCGCCTCAGCCTCCCAAAGTGCTGGGATTACAGGCATGAGCGATGCTCAGTCTTAATGAAATCAACTATATGGTCATAATATGCATGAAGAGATGAGTTAATAAAACACAAAAGAAGTCAAGAATTGCAACATGGCTAATTAGTGGATGCTTATACAGCTGGCTTTTGTTTAAAGAAAGCATCTAATTGTTTAAGGGTTTATATATACACCAATTGATTTAGTCAAGTTGAGCTGTTTGGTGAATTTTGTCAAAAGTCACAAAGAAAGACCCCTACTGTTTCATCAAGAGTGAACTTTCTACTCTTCAAATAAGCCGATCCTGTAGCCAGCACTAAGAATATTATTTTAGTATGAATCTATTTTCATTACAACCAAAACTCCCTATAACCTACCCAAGGAGCTGAGTCCTTTTGCTCCAGTGCAGTGCTAACCTCTTTGTCCCCTTTTTATGAGGGCAGAAAATGTGTGCAAAACCCTGTGGCCCTGTTTCACTTATGTAAGCAGGCCAAACTAAACTTCAGTCACAGTTGTCTTTATTTTATGAAGATTTAAAGCCAGAGTTGCCCTCATGCCCTTCGTCAGTGTCTGCAAGAAAGATTGCAGCCAACAGCAGGAGGCTGGAGCACGGCAAGGCCACCCAAATTCTGCCTGCTGCTTGGAGTGGTGAGAGCACAGTTAAGAAGTCCTTCAAGATTTACTTCACACCCAGGAGGATAATGGGAAATGCCTCCAGGTTCAGGATGGTGCTTTGTGTGCGGATATGTAAAGTAGCGTGCAGCTTCTCTGCCCCAGAAATGACCCTGGCAGCATCCTTTTATTTGTAGAAACAAAATGCAAACAGGGAGGCTGTTCTCAGCCAGGCTATAGGCATGTTTATGATGCTTGCATAATTGCTCACACCTGTCTGGGAAAGAAATTTTTAAATATTCCATAGGTGTTCTGGGAACTCCACTGCTGCTTTTGCACCCCCAAACTTGGCATTTGAAAATAATGGTTGTTAATGATCCTAGCATTTTTTCCATTTTCGTGGAGGTTTTGGTAAAACTGGAATTAGTTCACATGACTCCCTTATTTCCGAGTGATGAAGAAAGGAAACTGACCAAATGCCTTTATCTTTTTAAGTTATATTGCTATAATCTGAGAATGCAAAGTAATTTCCTGATAAAAAGGTATAAGGTAAAATGCTAGATTCAAATCACTCCTTACACAAAGTTCCTCCTATGCACTCCAGTTTGTTAGCCCCCTGCAATACTCTTTTCTTTGATTGCAATGCGATGCATCTCACTTTGAGTAGTATGCTTTCCTGTTAATTTTCTCCCCCATTCAGCTCTGGAATTAACTTGTTAAATTAATCTCATCTTCATTTGTTTTACAGTATCTTCATGTTTAAATGTTGATTTTATGAACATCTGTTTCAATCACAGTTGCAAACCCATTAGTTTTATGAGCTGTACATATTTTAGAGAGGTTTACTGCTGACCTTTGTTGGTGAATTGAATGTTTTTGTTGTCAGTAACATTTCTGTAATTGATGCCATTGTTACTGCCACCCAGATAGCGGTTTCAAATGTGATATGTTTCGGGAAATCCTTTTGCTTAAACGCATTAAATCCGACAGACATCACTTTAAAATTGTGTAGCTTTGGAAAAAAGTTTAATGTGTTGAATCTTGCAGCATGAGAGCTGGGTAAACTGCCACTCAATTTTCTTTTACTTTGAAACAGTTTAAAAGTTTCATATTTGCTAGAAATGACATTTCTCCTTCCACAGTATTTGCCACTTAATAAAACAATTGGGGAAGCTACACTACTTATGTAACTGCTACTTATGTAATTGATAAATCCATCAATCAAAGGTGAATTGTGCATTCGGCTTTCCACCCCCATGGAAAAAAATACTGTTTTTCACAGTCAGATAGTAGAGTAAAACACCACCTAAGTGTTCAACCTCCAGTCTCCAGGGAGACATTTTGAATTTCCTCACTGTGTTAGGGATTTAGTAAAAAGTGAAAGAAATTTTGTTTCTCATAGCAAACTGATGGAAGTGGCAGGCTGTTCCAAATGTCTTCCACTTTAATAAGTATGTAGGCTGACTCTTGCCTTTGTCCTGGAGAAGGTAATCAGAGTTGGAGTACCTTAGAGGAACGGGGTGAAAAAGCCATACACATAAAGATGACAAATTTGTTCTCTAATCTGTCCTAGAGACAACTTTCTAAGAACTTTGGTATGATCATTTCAGTTCTGTACACAGTGGTGTATTCTCAATTATGATACTGAAAGAATTTGGTTTATTGTAAAAATTATCTATAGTTATGTGTCAATTTGTCTGTATTCTGAATCTGAAGAAAATATCTAGTCTCTTCTGATGAAAAATGCATTTTGTTTATTTTTATTTGGGTGCTTCCTTAACCTTTAGATAACAAGAGTCCTTGATTAGCACATAATAGACTGCTAATTTTCATTTCAAAATGTTGCATTATGAAATAATGCTATTACATTCCCAAAGTACCTAGTAGTTATAATGTGAAATCATATAAGTATATATTTAAATTGAATTTCCTCTTACCAATAAAATATTGTCTTTTTACTCTTCATGATCCAAAGCAGTTACAATGTTCTCATCTTTTCAAGCAAAACAATTGTAAATCACAATTGTATGTAACAATGTCTCTGGCATGTGTCATTTAGCATCTGTATTATCTGATGAGAAAAAAAATACATTGCTCTTGCCTTTTTATTACGTTGACCAAAATGCTCTCTTTTTTTCCCCCTCATTTCCTGGTTACAAAAATAATGCTATTGTAGAAATGTTGGTTAGGCATAGAAAAGTATCAGAAATAACTCAAAATTACCTGCTATATAGTGTAAGTACTGCCAACATTTAAAAATATTTCCTTTTGAATACGTATTGTGTCCTGATTTTATCACTAGACATTGTATCATCTTTCTGTCGTTACAAAGTCTACAAAAGACAAGCTGTGATGCTTGTACATTATTCCATCAAAAAAATCTTTAATAACATATTTAACTATTTACTTAGTTTTACACTGACAGATTGATTCTGATTTTTAAGTATCAGAAATAATATTGTGATAAATACTTTTGCATATAAATCTCTTTGCACATATCTACATTTTTACTCAGGATAAATTCTTGAAAGAATTTATAGGGTAACGGTAATTTTGTTAAAGAAAACATATATTTGAAAAGTATCTAAATTTTGCTTTAGGAAAGATGGACTGATTTATAGCAGAGAATGAGACTATTCATTTTACATTCTCATTTATGGTGGTTATTGGCTTTTGTTTTTAAATATCTTGATGGATGAAAAATACTTAACTTTTGTTTTAATTTTATCTTACACTTAAAAAATTGTTGAGATTGAACTATTCTCATTATTACTTATAATTACCATGCATTTTTGTGAATTTGCTGTTAATTTCTTTGATCCATTTTTCTATGGGTTATATGTTTATTATTAAATTATAAGAGCTCATTATATATTAAAAATACTAACCTATCATTTTATATTTATGTGGCAAACATATTTTTTATTTGTCCCTGCCCTTTTGCTATGTATAGAAGTGTTTAATTTTATGTTACCATATTTATTTCTTCTTTTGCTAATGTGCTTAGACAGTCTTTTGGCAACCAGAGATGATCTAATTATTTTATGATTTTTCTCCTTTACATATAAATCTTTAACATATCCAGAATTTACTTTGGTGTATGGTAAGAAACAAAAGCTTATTTAATTTTTTCCCAAACAGCGAACTAATGTTTTCAGTGGAATTTGTTCACTACCCTTGCCTCATGACTCCATCTTTACCATAACATGATTCTTACATGTGCCAGGGTTTGTTTGTGGGCCTTCCATGCTGTTTTATTGACTAGTTTTATTTATTTTTTCTTGCATTTTAATAGCCACAATAATATAATATAATATATTAGTTTGGGCAAGTTGAATGACTTTTCACCTCTCATCCTCAGAGATACAGCTCTTGAAGTAGCTAACACACAGTAGTATTTTCTAGCATGAAAAATACATCCTTTTATGAAAAATTTTATTTCATTATTTAGAAGATGTACTTATTTTAAATTTTACCTCTGAAATGAAAATGTGTCCTGTAATCAATGTTAGCGGACGGCAGTCACAAAAAGAGTTATTAGGACATGCACTAATATTAGTATATTAGTACATGCCGTAATTGTTACAGCTGTTCCTATTTTGTTACATCAGTTACATTTAGTGCATTGCTGACGTTATGCATGCTGAATTTATGCACTTCAGATGTCCTCACAATTACATTATGATTGTTCGTTGAAAAGAAAAGTTGTATGTGAAAACTAAACAGAAAGGTATATTTGTCATTGGACAAGGGACTCCAGCTCTATATTTTCTAGCAAAAGAAATACCTATATGCATTACCCGACCTACACAAGGAAGATGCCTACAAGTAGATGAAACTGTATTATATGTTGTCACTAAGATACAGGAAAAGGATTGCCTACTATGTACTAAGAAATGCAACTGAAGACAGGAGAAATCACCAAATCCCTTGGAACAGATCAAAGAAAGTTCAAAGCAATGAGTAACATATGTGAACTGGCTCATGAATTGTGCAGGATACCACACATTAAATTACCAGAAACTTCTTACTGACTTTGGACAGAAGCTGGTTAGCATCTAGCATCATGTGATTCAATTGAGTAAAAAAGTGTTGCCATCAAAATTTGCAAAGCGGGGCCAGGCACGGTTGCTCATGCCTGTAATCCCAGCACTTTGGGAGGCCGAGGTGGGCGGATCACCTGAGGTCAGGAGTTAGAGACCAGCCTGGCCAACATGGTGAAACCTCGTCTCTACTAAAAAATACAAAAATTAGCCGTGTGTGGTGGCAGGCGCCTGTAATCCCAGCTACTCGAGAGGCTGAGGCAGGAGAATCGCTTGAACCTGGGAGGTAGAGGTTGCAGTAAGCCAAGATTGTGCGATTGCACTCCAGCCTGGGGGACAAGAGTGAGACTTCATCTCAAAAAAAAAAAAAAAAAATTGCAAAGGTGATGGTATAAATGACTTAGAAGAAAATATTGGAGTCAATAGTAGAGCGTTTTTTTCTGAATCACCAATCCTCTTGATGGTATGAGGAATGATATAGTGGCAAAATCTCTATCTAAATAAATCTGAAAACAGTTATTTCAGTAAGTATTTTTTAAGTGAAAAGAAAGATTTACATTAAAATGTAATTGCTACCATTGGTACTACATAAAATAGTGGTAATCAATAGATTGGATAAAAAACAGCAGTTTCCTTGATTCTCTTCTTTGGAAAATGAGTGTATCCATGGGTAAATCCACCTCTTCTGTCTCATAGAACTCTATGAACAGATTTTGGTCCTAACAACAAGTTTTCCTAAAGTTCTTGAAGGACATAATAGCACTGAAACTTCCATTTAGAGAACGCTGATCTCAATTTATAAGCCTTAGAACTCAAACATGGTTATTCCAAATCCTACTCATATCCAGGGCTCAGCTTCCAAGTTCTTCTCACTTACAGTAATTTTTTTAGACAAGTCACTTGGGGGCAATTATGAGTGTCCATCCATGCATGACTCCAATCTATATTTTCTAACAAAATCTTCATTATCTTAGTTCCCAACACTCCACTCTTTAAAAAAGTATCTTGATTATTCTTATTCTTTTTATTTGTATAATGTCAGCTCTCATTTTGGATTCAGGTGGTACACATGAGGGTTTGATATGTAGGCATATTGCATGATGGTGAGGTTTGGCATACAAATGATCTCATCAGTCATAGAGTGAGCTTAGTACCCAGTAGGTGGATTTTCAATTCTTACCCCTCCTTCATTAGTCCCAAGTGTCTATTGTTCCCATCTTTATGTCCATGACTACCCAATGTTTAGCTTTCACTTATAAGTGAGAACTTGTGGTATTTGGTTTTTCTGTTCCTGTGTTAATTTGCTTAGGATAATGGCTCCCAGCTGCATCTATGTCACTGCAAAGCACATTGCATTCTTTCTTATGGCTGTGTAGTATTCCATGGTATATATGTACCACATTTTCTTTATCAAGCCCACCACTGATGTGCACCTAGGTTGATTCCATGTCTTTGCTATTGTGAATAGTGCTGCAGTAAATATGCAAGTGCATGTGTTTTTCTGGTAGAATGATTTATCTTCTTTTGGGGACATACCCAGCAATGGGACTACTGGGCCCAATGGTAATTCTGTTTTTAGTTCTTTAAGGAATCTCCAAACTGCTTTCTATAGTGGCTGAACTAATTTACATTTTCACTAACTGTGTATAAGTGTTCCCTTTTCTCCGCGGCCTCACTAGCATCTGTTGTTTTTATTTATTTATTTATTTATTTATTTATTTATTTATTTATTTATTTATTTTTTTATTATACTTTAAGTTCTAGGGTACATGTGCATAACGTGCAGGTTTGTTACATATGTATACATGTGCCATGTTGGTGTGCTGCACCCATCAACTCGTCAGCACCCATCAATTCATCATTTATATCAGGTATAACTCCCCAATGCAATCCCTCCCCCCTCCCCCCTCCCCATGATAGGCCCCGATGTGTGATGTTCCACTTCCCGAGTCCAAGTGAGTTCATTGTTCAGTTCCCACCTATGAGTGAGAACGTGCGGTGTTTGGTTTTCTCTTCTTGTGATAGTTTGCTAAGAATGATGGTTTCCAGCTGCATCCATGTCCCTACAAAGGACGCAAACTCATCGTTTTTTATGGCTGCATAGTATTCCATGGTGTATATGTGCCACATTTTCTTAATCCAGTCTGTCACTGATGGACATTTGGGTTGATTCCAAGTCTTTGCTTTTGACAAAATTCAACAGCCCTTCATGCTAAAAACGCTCAACAAATTCGGTATTGATGGAACGTACCTCAAAATAATAAGAGCTATTTATGACAAACCCACAGCTAATATCATACTGAATGGGCAAAAACTGGAAAAATTCCCTTTGAAAACTGGCACAAGACAGGGATGCCCTCTCTCACCACTCCTATTCAACATAGTGTTGGAAGTTCTGGCTAGGGCAATCAGGCAAGAGAAAGAAATCAAGGGTATTCAGTTAGGAAAAGAAGAAGTCAAATTGTCCCTGTTTGCAGATGACATGATTGTGTATTTAGAAATTATATATTTCTTAAAAATGAAACTATGTTTAATGTTTACTTTTTGTAAAATCTTTCTTGTCAGAGCAATAATTTTTCTTTCTATTTCAATTTGTAAGTGAGAATGTGTGTGAATAATGTCTCCATCCCCGGGGGGTGGCATTGTCAGTGAGTTCTTGCTTTCTTTTTTTTGATATTGTTTATTTTTTAAAACTATGTGTGTATAGATCTTATACAAACAATCAATGCCTTTCCAGAGAAATACCTCAATATGCTAGATTTGTGGGCCCCTGGGGTGTAGGGTCACAAGAACATCTGTAAATGTCTGCTTTCCGTTCTAAAGAATGAGTTAGCTTGTAAATGGCACTCTCAAAACTAAATTAAGGTTTCTGTTTCCATGTTCCATGTTAGCTTTTGTCTAGAACATGTGACCTGCGAAGGCCCTTGCAAAGTCCCTGACTAGATTCCTGAAGCTCCCTTAAGGTGGAAACAGATTTATATGTATGATTCTACTCTTTTTCAAAATTATGAGTATTATAAGTAATACTATTATTGTAAAACTATACTTTTATTTCAAACATGTAGAAAAGAATAAAAAGAATATAATGAATATCCACAAATGAGCCACTTATAAATCTTAGCATTTTGCCTCATTTGCTTTGGATCTTCTTCTTCTTCTTTTTTTTTTTTGTCGCTCTGTCGCCCAGGCTGGAGTGCAGTGGCAGGATCTCAGCTCACTGCAAGCTCCGCCTTCCGGGTTCACGCCATTCTCCTGCCTCAGCCTCCCAAGTAGCTGGGACTACAGGCGTCCGCCACCACGCCCGGCTAGTTTTTTGTATTTTTTTAGTAGAGACGGGGTTTCACCGTGTTAGCCAGGATGGTCTCCATCTTCTGACTTTGTGATCCGCCCACGATCCGCCCGTCTCGGCCTCCCAAAGTGCTGGGATTACAGGCTTGAGCCACCACGCCCAGCCGGATCTTCTTTTCTTAAAAAATTTTTACACATTATGGATGACAGTGCAGATTCTTGTGAGCCCCTCCCTGAAGCCATTCCCTATCCCGCTTTCCAGAATTAGATCCTATTCATTGAGCCTTAACTAAATTTTGGTAGAAATCACATCCATATAGTGTCTTAGTGGTTTTTTGAACTTTCTAGAATACATTGAAATTGTTTGATTCCTTCCACTCCTAGTAAAAAAGTGTTTTGTCTATTCAATATAGCTGTGGTTTGTGACATATGGCAGTATCTGTTGTAAACACGGAAAATACTAGAGAGATTAATATTTGAGTCCAACCTTGAAAAACTCCAATGTTTTCATTAAAATTCAAAATTCCCCATTAAGTATTAACAACATTCATTCCTGTTTTGCAGTAAGCATCAAAACAATGAATTTCATTTGAGGAGGAAAGGGAGCTAGAACCTATTCACTGGTTTTAACTGTCCTATAGAACTATATCACTTTAGTTTTGAACAAAGAAATCCCATTCATAGAAATAAATCAGGTGGTAACACCTGTCTTGATTTATCACATACGAAAAACAAAACTGGGTAAACATGATGGTTTTATGGACACTCAACGCACTAGGCCAGAAGTGACTCCGAAAAGTTACAAATTTGTCTTCAGTTTAGAACAGCTTCATCTCAATCTTCACGACTTACTGATTGCTTTTAAACCAAGGAGGCCTAAAGAATTTTGAGAATCGTGCAAACATGATAGGATCAAATAATCAATAATCTGCCTTTCCTTGATTAGAATCCACTAGTGCCAGTTAAAATTTACAGTTGAATGTTCAAGAGAGTACTTTGAAAGATGAAGCTCTCTTCATGGTCTGAAACAACCTCTGACCAAAAGGCTTTAAGTTGAGTGAAAGAAATTTATCAGATGCTCTCAAAAATGAGCGACCAGAGGGAGGCTGAATGAAATGCAAAGTGCTAGGCATTATGACGTGGAGAAAATGAGCAAGAGCCTGACTCTCCCCGTAAGACAGATCAGGAATATAGAGGGAGAAAATGCCAAGGTTCTGAGTACAGGGGACTGGCTTGTAACTAAACCAGAGAAAGATGAATAATATGAGCTGTGTAACTTGTGTTAACGTGCTGTAGTCCTCTGAGAAGTTCATAGTACTTTATGGATAACGTCTAATTAAACTTTACAACATGCCTGGAAGTGAGGAATCAAGTGTTATTGTCCCTGTTTTACAGATAGGAAACCGTGCTGAGGCTTGGCTCATGTTGTTAACGGCACATTAGAAAGGGGGCTTTAAATCTGTCTTCTATATCAATGCTGTATCCATGATCTTTTCTTCCTGAAAACATCTAGAATTTTCATGGTGTTGTAAGAAGAAATCAGATTAATCATTATTTCTGTTTACTGAATGCTCTCCCCACAAATTGACGGCTTCCCTTTCCACCTAGGAAACACTCTCATTCTGAAAATAGCCATGCAATGTAGGAAAAGAACTGTCATTTCACAGGAAAAGTTGAGGCTCAGAGAGTGAGAAAGCATACACTTTTACCCAGTAAGTGGCAGGGTCAGGATATAAACTAGCTCTTTTCTACCCTAAAACTCATGCTGTCTTATATGAAATAGGATGAGATTTCTACCCACTATACCCTAAGTTTAGAAACATTGAGGTGGGCTAAAATGTATGGATGAAGCATCCTCTTTAACGTTCTTAGAAAGTGCTTCATGATTTGGCCTTTGGATATCCCTCCTGCCGCATCTCTGAATACTTCCTACCTCCCACTGCAGCAAAACGGGGTGACTTTCAGTTCTCTATTGCACCTCGCAGAGTAGCCTCCATACCCTAAAACTTGAATTTTATTTTTTCTTGAATACTCCACTCACCCTTTATTTGACTGAATTCCTCACTATCCCCAGGTCTCAGCTTAGGAGTCACTTCTTAGAAACAGTCTCTGATTCCCTCAGATTAGGCTAGGGGCCCTTCTCATATTTCCATCAAGCTTTGGACTGTTACCATTGCAGCACTTTCTACTCTGTATTATAATTCCTTTTTACTTATGAATTCCACATCAGAATGACCATTTTTGTTTGGTTCACAGCTGAAACCTCAGCATGTCACCGTCATTTTTGGCGTCAGTAGGTGTCCAAAAAATTGTACTAAATGAATGAATCCTGAGCCTTAAATCATTTACATTATCCATCCTCCAGTCCAATCTGCCGCGGATTCTCACCTCCTTTCTGGGAACCAACTGGCTTTGACAGCCTTCTCTTGGTGAGCCTGGAAGTTTGGAGACAGTCTTAGCTTCTCCATCCTGAAAAATTGAAACACTAGTTTTCCCTGCAGAGCTATCAGGTACTCACAGAAAGGCTAAGCTGTCTGTGGGGTCCCTTGTGCCTGGGATTTTTGGATGCCCTATTAGACCCCTGGCACTCCCTACATCTGGTCACCCCAACTCTGGACATTAAGTGAGCCTGCCCAGCCCCACCACTTGGGTTGTCTTAATGACTCCCAATAAGCATAATTCACATTCTTCTTTATTTGTTTTCAGGCATTCCTTCATATAATTCATGGTGAACTGGACTCTCACCCTCTCTGCTATGCTGTTCATTGCACCCCACCTCATCAGACCGACTGAAGACCTCTGTGTTACCTGGGATGGTGGAAATTTATCTCCCATTTTACTGTCTCTTCCCACTCCACCCTAATTCCCAAGCTGTTGTTTCTGCCCCAAATTTACCACTTCTTCTGACTGATTTTGTGCAAAAGACTCTTACTATGAAATCTTTCTCTTACTAAAAATGCCGACAACCACCAGTCACCTTCCCTTCCTCCCCAGTACATCCTTTAGCTCGTTCTTCTCTGTTCTTGGCACCTCCCAGAGGGAGGTTAATGTAGCCTGAATCTGGGACTCAAGACCAACAACTTCTTTTGAATAAACAGCCTGAACATACATACACATACATAGTGGTGTGTGTGCATGTGTGTGTGTGTGTGTGTATATGTATATGCACACATATATACACACACACACACACACACATACACACACACACATAACCATACATATGTGTATCTGGTTTTAATATACATACTTTTTTTGGTGAAGTCCAGGATGCAGAGAACAGACTGAGCAACGAATCATGATCCCCTTTCTTGACTGCTTTGAATGTCATTTTCTAGTAATCAGAACAGCCAAAGTCAACTAACATTTTCATTTGAGGGAAAAGAAAACCTCCAAGAACTCGGCAGTCATAGTCTTAATAAAGTACATTTAACAACATGTAGTTTTTACACAATGTATTAGCATCATTCATAAGGGGAGAAAGGCTACAAAAGCAGATGCAAAAGGAAATGAATATTTTAAAAGAAGCTTTCCCTAACATATAAAGTAAAATCATGAATGCTAAAACATTTTATTGTCTTTTTTAAATTTTAGAGATGGCATTATCCCCTTTTAACAAGTGTGTTAATCTATCCCTTCAACAGTAATTTACTTAGTTCCTACTGTGTTTGGAATATCAACTCCTTTAAAAAGTAAGTGGATCCAAATATTTATAAAGCTCTCAAGCTCTCCTTTGAAGAACCAAATTTTTATCCAAATTGTCAAATGGTTACAAGTTATGCTGCCTTTATATTTCCATCCAACCCATCTAAATAGTCTCTGTTGCCCAAATGGTCACGTTTTCCTCAATCATCTAGTGCATTCTCATCTTCCTCTTTCACTACTTATCACACCACTGCAGGACGCTAACACATGTATTGAAGGATTTCTTTTGATGTCAGAAATAATTCCTCTATCAGGTGGGATGGAGTGAAGATGCAAGTATTCTTCCCACATATGGGAGAGAGGATTGCTCTTAAACAGTCCAAGAATCGATAATGATCAAAAACTCCTAACAGAAGCACAAACAGGCTTCGAAACCGCCTGTGTGAAATTTCAGCCTTCTGCAAACAGAAGGAGTTGAGTTTTGTGTTGCAAGTGCTGAAACATTAAGAAAAGAACTCAGAATTAGACCACCTCTGCAGAACCCAGAGAGAGACAGGAGGATGGCTTTTCTTCCACATTTGATTTGGTGGACACCAAAGCCAAGGAGATTTTATAGCCTTTTAGAACTCATAAGCCCTTTCATTTTATCTCTGCTTTATAGCCCTCCTCACTGAGACCATAATGCACAGGGGAGATCTGCCAAGACTCCTGAACTCATCTATTCCATTTATGTCTGTTGACAGGAATCCATCTCATTGTCAGCTGCCACTTCTTCTGCACGAAGGAGGAGCCCATGACTTTGGAATATCAGACGGGATAAGGAGATGAGAACAGATTTCAGATCCAGAAAGACCTGGGGTCAAGCTGACATAACCTTTACCTGCCACAGACGACATAATTTTTATGAGACTTGGTATTCTTTTATGCAAGATGGGGAAATAATTATGTGCATCTCACAGATTGCTATGGGGACTGAGGGAGGCCACACAAGCTGTTTGTTCGAATCTTGTCAGCTGTATGCCTTTGAATTGGTTTCTGTAAAATGGAGCTAATAATAGTATCTATTTCACAGAGTTATTGGGGTTGTTAAATCAGTTATTTTCTGTAAAGTACTTAGAAGAACATCAGGTACATAGTAGACCCCCATAAATATTTTTCTCATTATGAGTGGCAGCAGCATATCTGAAGTCTCTAACACAGGGTCTGCCACATGTGGGTTGCCAACATATATTACTGTCATCCTACTTCTCCTTTATTTTGGGTAAGGGCTTTTATTTGGGGCAGGTTTTCTTGTTTCTAAAATTACATAGTGCCTAGCACATTGCAGACCTTTTGCTATGTCTCCACAAGGTGACCTGACTAATTTGGAAAGATGAGTGAGCTCTGATTTTGTCTATGGCATCTGCACCTCATTGAACCCAGTTCATCTGAGTCAGAACCTTCATTAACCCTCAAAGTATTCAAGCATCCCATTTTTCTTTGACTCATTAACTGTGGTTTTTGCTATTTGTGGGCTGTTGACAGCAGATTGGACTTTCACATGAACTATCAAGATGATCTGTACCTCTACCAGTGGAGCCGTAAGTACTGATTGTCTAAAATTACCTCCCTAAGCTCTGTCAAAATGGCCAAAATGCTCCTCATTAGAGACACAGCAATGGGTTAAAAAGAAAATATTTTAGCTGAAGTAGGATAGACTGTGAAGGTTCATCAACACAGCAATTTTTGGCCAAGGTCCTTTCTTAGAGAGAATGACTGTCTCTTGGCCCCTAAATAATGGAACACAGGACAACTCAACTTTGATAGGAAGCAGAGATCCATGTGTTCATCAGGAAGGGTGGACTTAGGTGGAACTCAATCACTAGAGGTGGCCGTAGGAGCATGAAGGGACCATTGGTAACACCAAAGACAGGCAGGGAGGCATCACCACACCCAACTTCTGTAGCCTCTCTGTGCCACAGTTTGGCCCTGTCAGTCATATGTATCACAGGCAGCATCTATTCAGTTGGGCTTGACTGACATGTAGTTCTGCATCCCAGTCTCAGCAGAAAACTTGGCTGGTCTTGATCAACTCAGATCCTCTCTCCTCCTGGTTTTGCCCTCTGTGCTTCTCTGCTGGCTTCTCAATAGTTTTTATAAATCCTAGGGTTAGATATCTCGGAAAGAGGCCAGGAAAAGCAAAATCAAGAAAGAAAATGAGGCTCCTTGAGTAGGCCCGATTTGCTGAGTTTCACCATTTCCCTCCATCCCTTCTGTCTTTGTGAGTCTGAATGTTAGAATGTCTACTCGGGCCAGACTTCAGCATAGGCAGGGTAGGCAGCTGTCTAATATTCAACTTCTGTGTTCTGCTTACACTGATTGGGCTTTGCCCATGGCAGGCACTGGGTGACGGGCCTTCACAAACCTCATTTTGTTTCATTCCCACAACAGGCCCGAGGGTGGCAGGAAGTAAACTGACTTCCCTAAGGTTTCATTGATAGTATAAGTGGAGGTCCCAGATCTGCCTGACCAAAAGGTCTTGATTGGTCTTTTAAAGTTGGAGATGAGGTCATTTCCTGGGTATGGAGAGTGAATCTTGGTGAGAAACTGAGGGTTTGAAGAAGGTGAAAAAAATTGGAAAAATTGTTATGGGAGTTGTAATACACTGAAATTGAGACATTCAACAATGAAGACTTGGTTGAAGATAGGGGGCAGAATTTCTGCTCAATAGGAGTGGAGAAATTAGTTGGGCTGAGACTAAAGATTGAGGATTTGTACAGAAACAGGATGTATGGTCTGAATGGCATCCCCCAACATTTTTATGTTGAAGACCTAACCCTCAATATGAGTATTCGGAGATAGGACCTATAAGAAGGTAATTAAGGTTAAACGAGGTCATAAGGGTGCTGCCCTAACCCAACAGGACTGGTGTCCAGAAGCAGAAGAGACACGGCTGGGCGCGGTGGCTGACACCTGTAATCCCAGCACTTTGGGAGGTTGAGGCAGGCAGATCACAAGGTCAGGAGGTCGAGACCAGCCTGGCCAACATGGTGAAACCCTGTCTCTACTAAAGATACAAAAAGTTAGCTGGGTGTGGTGGTGTGCACCTGTAATCCCAGCTACTTGGGAGGTTGGGGAAGGAGAATTACTTGAACCTGGGAGGCTGAGGTGGCAGTGAGCCAAGAACACACCATTGCACTCCAGTCTAGGCAACAAGAGCAAAACTCCATCTCTAAAAGAAGAAGAAGAAGAAGAGGAGGAAGAGGAAGAGGAAGAGGAAGAGGAAGGAGAAGGAGAAGGAGAAGGAGAAGAAGAAAGAAGAAGAAGAAGAAGAAGAAGAAGAAGAAGAAGAAGAAGAAGAA